>NC_046376.1:35259613-35289613 GCF_011125445.2 Fundulus heteroclitus | reverse complement strand
TATTATTATGATAGCATGGCAGAATCCTGACTTAAGCGGGATTTTACCAATATGAGTGCAGTCTTAGCTGTGATTACATTTGGAAATTGGCGCCTCGCTGCAAATGAGAGCCACAGCTCAGGGGACTTTTATGTATCAGAACAACATGGTGCTGGCTGGGGTCATCTCAGGGGTGACTGTGAAATAAATACCCGACTTTCAGTCAGCTCCCTCTGAAAAGCTCTGGTTGGAAAGATCGCAGCGTAGTTAGAACCTGGAACGGCACCGGCAACGCACGGTTCCTCCAGGATACCTTCTGTAACGCAGGGGTCAGTCCAGAAATAATTGCTGTGGGCGATGTGAACGGGCTGATAAGCTACTCATGTGCCAGCGGGTCAGCAGGAAAACCCACTCTCAATCCTTCCTTTGGCGATGTCCTCCAGCAGTGCCAACGCTGCCATTGTTCCACAATTACACGCTCCTTTATGCAGCGATTCATGGACATGTGATTGTCTCCACTTTGAGAATCACCCCTGACTTGTTAGGAATTAATCTGCTTCTCTGACCCTGTTTTCTTTTTCAGTGAAAATAAAAGTGTTCCTTGAATATTCACATGCATTTAATGTGCATTGACGCACAGGCTGGTGCTCATTTACATCAAAATGAGACACAAACAGAAATATTCAGTTATCTGATTGAGGTTGTTTCCATTATTTTTAGGTGTGTTACGTTGTTTGGCTATATGTGATTATATTTCTTTGTACAGATTTAGATCATAAATGCTCCAACTCATTAAAAAACACTGGTTTCAATACTTCTTGAGTTAAATAAAGTTGAATGAAGTTGTATATGAGGATATATTTAGGGGAGCTTTAGTACTTTGTGATTTGTTATTGTTAAAGTTTGCGTTGCTGACGCTCATTTTCACCCTAGGTCAAAAGTTTGTGTGAACCGCTCATTTTAATGCAGCATTGATTTTTATACATCCTGAGTTGTGGGTTAAACATTTGCACCACAAGTTTTTTGTGCGCACATGAGGCCAAAGATGAAATGAAAAGTTGACTGGATTTAACCATAATGGTAATATTACTGTTTTATCGCTGTTTGGTCTGTGTGAAAACGTGTGGAGTAACAATAATAAACTGTAAAACAAGGCCAGCTGAGTTATGTTTTCTAAAGTTGTTTTTTCCTCCAGATGAGCCAGAAGTTTGGTCAGAAGTTTGTTTGGTTCTTTGTTCCAGATTTTCTCGTTGTCCAGTCTGAGAGCTCTCAGGTGTCTATTTTTCCTCACAATGTTGTTGGTGACATTAGCTATTTTTTATTTTAACAGCTGAAAGGCTGAGTTTGAACAATGTGAAATAGAAAAATTGTCGGCGCCTTATTTAAAATAGAGTATTTGGGAGTTTGAACGAGACCAGGAGGAGTGAGTCCTCTCATTCCTCCTGGTCTCCCTCCCTCCTCAGATTGTTGATCTGAAAGCAAATCCTCAGAGGAGTTTCAACATATCATCCAACATTTAAAAGAGCAATCAAGTTAATGTAGGCTGTTGCTATTAAAGATGAGCTAGATGGACCTTTTGGGGTTGAAGTTGGATTAAAAATCCCCTCCAGAACCAGAAGATGTTCCTTTAAAAGGTGGTTCAGGAGAAAGTCTTCATCTTCCACAGACTGATTTCTCTGCAGGGCAATGCTCCATCGCAGACATCAAGGTCCTGCACTGCATGGTTAGCCAGTGAAGGCTTTCAAGATTCTCTCGCCCTCCAATTAAATTACCATTAAGAATAGCATGCTGCATTTACTCAGCATTAAATTCTACTGATATGATGAAATAAGTGTGACCAAAAATAGCAACAACTGAATAGATCTAGTAGAGGCCAAGACCTTTTCTTAAAGCACTGTGTTAACAATTTGTGGTCCTGGATTTCATTTACAGGTATTGGAGCATGACATGCTTTTCAGATTTTTATTATTTTTAAAATGTAATAATCTCTAATCCTTATCAGTCCAATAATGCACTACTCTGTGTTGGTTTACCAACTACCGAATCAATACCAATAAAATCACCTTGATGTTTTTGTTGTAATTCGCCACTGAGGTTTTTGCCCATTCTTCAAGGCAAAACCGCTCCAGCTCCTTCTTGTTGGATAGTTTCACTTGTGAACGTCAGTCTTCAAATCTAACCACAAATTCTGTATTGAATTGAGGTCTGGGCTTTGACTAGGCCATCCCATCACTTTATACACTAATGCCTTTTTTCTGACCAGTCCTCCATAAAGCCCAGCTCAATGGAGCGTACAGTTTATTGTGCTCTTATGTGACTGTCTATTATCTGCTATGAGGCTCCCCAGCTCCTTCAGGGACGCCTTTGGTCTCTGTGCTGCCTCTCTGATACTGACAGATCATGTGTCACTTATATTGCAGATAAGTGGACTTTTGAAGAGAAATTGTTGCATCAGAGCTCAGGGGCCTCATGAAGTGTTGCAGCATGTTCCCCACACTATTGATGGTGTCTGTACTGACACCGTGTTGTTCTATAAGGACACCTGCTGGATCCTAAACACCATTGCAGGCTACTTAGTTGAAACGCAGTTCCAACACATTAAAGTAACATAACTGCATTTCAGTTGTATGTCATGTTTTATTTTATATCCCAATTTAAGTTATCTAAGTTTTACATATCATAGATAACACATGCACCAGGAGTTCCTGGGCCCATCCCAAGTTTCTGTTTTCCAATTTCTCATTCCACAACAGATGCAGATCCATCACATGAAATAGGATTAAAAAAAAACATTTAAATCACAGGTAGGAATGGAACAAAATACATAAACACATACACAGGTCAGGGGAGTTAGCTGGCCAATCAAGAACAGGAACACCATGGTCATGGAACCGCCTTCTGGTACCTTGGGAAGGATGCCAAGTCCTGCTGGAAAATAAAATCAGCTCCATACAGTTGGCAGACGGAAGCATGAGGAGCTCTAGAGGTTTCTGGCAGATGGCTGTGGACTCAGAAAACCCTGTGGAGCTGAACCAGCAGACGCCATGGCATCCCAGATCATCACTGACTGGGAATTTCCCTCTGGACTTAAAGCAACATTCTGTCCCTCTCCAAGCTTCCTCCAGACTCTGGGACTAGGGCTGAACGATTTTGGAAAATAATCTAATTGCATTTGTTTCTTAATATTGTGATTTAATGCAATTTTTTTCCAGTTTAATTTATCATGTGTTTTAAATAGGGCTGGGCAAGTTAACGCATTAATTTCGCGTTAATTCATTAGACTATTAACGGCGATATTTATTTTATCGCGCATTAACGCATGTCAGCTTTCAGTCAGTGTCAGTCAGCAGGCGTGCTGACTGCAGCGCGCTGTCACGGCAGCCCTCTCCCGCTTCCCCTCCCCTCTCGTACATGGCTCAGCGGCGCCAGCCAATCAGCACGCAGGCTCAGCCTGGCCCGCCCACTCAGCTCTCACACAAACTTAATACACAAACAGCTGAGAGAGACCGCAGCAGCGGAAAAACATGAACAGGGGAAGTAGCAGCACCGTTTGGCTTTATTTTAATACCGTAAATGAAATCAAGCTGTATGTTTTGTAAAAAGCCGGTTCATTTCAGTGGAAACACAACAAATTTATCTAAGCACGTGAAAAAACATGAAAACGTCGAGCCCCAGAAACGGAGAGAGGAGACGAAACTTCTGTCATTGCCCCGACAGACCCACAGACGTCTCTGACTGAGGCGTTTCAGTCCTCCAGGGAACATCCAGGTAGATCAGTGGATGGATGGATGGATGGATGGATGGATGGATGGATGGATGTTACTGGAGCCCACACATAACATGTAATTAAGACCTTGAAAGAACCCAGTACATATATTAAAAAGTGTTATTTAAGATAAGATAACATTAGCTAATCCTTTTTTATCCCACGACGGGGAAATTTATAGGATTAAAGCAACAGGCAGGTCCACACAACACAGACAAAATTACATAAGGATTGAAATATATAAGAGGTGGATTAGCGAAAAAACACTGAACATAACATTATTGTTATTATTATTATTATAATTATTTAATTGTAATAATAAAATAAAAACCACAAAACCCAAAAGGTCAACAGTTTCATGATACATCAAGCTTAGGGACTGGCTAATATACAGCAGGTCAAAAAAGGCCATATTTTGGCTGCAGTGCTTGCTGTTCTCTTATGAAGAAAAGATCAACTAGTGCACTAAATTCAATAGATGGGTTGAAAATATCCAGTATAAAAATAAGTGCTACAAATGTTACAACACTTTTGTTCATATGGCAGCAGAACATTAAAATAAAAGTGCTCTTTACACTACTTTTGAATTCATTCTTGGAGTTTGTAAATACAATGCGATTAATCGCGATTAATCAGGGCGATTAATCGCGATTAAATATTTTAATCGTTGCCCAGCCCTAGTTTTAAAATACATACAAACAACAAATCAATTTGTTTCCTCACCATGTTGATTAGTTGCTAAAAGACCCACAGCATCTAAACTCGGAGCAGTAATGATTGCGTTCTTCCTACAATATATTTCAACCAAAATTGCAATTTTGACTTTTCTCTGCATTAACCACAAGCAAAAAAATGGCCTCTAAATAAAGATGTTTGTAAACAACGACTATTTTAAATATGAACTTTTCATGTTTCTATTGGTCAGAATATTATTCAAGAGAACAACTTTTAATTTAACTGGACATCAATCCTTGTTGAACATAATATGCAAAGTCCAACCATCAAGCAAGTCTATGTATTAAACTGATTGACCTGTACTTAATGCTATGTATGATTATACAAACTCTAAATAAAGTACTAAAATTAGATTATCTTAATGCTGCAACCGTCTTCCCTTCCTTGTGAAGGCAAACCCACTTTAAACATTTTACCAACACCTAATGGACGTGTCTAATTCACTAATTGTTACATAGCCAAAAATTGCAGACCTCTGCGATTTGGAAATTGCGTTTTTTTTTTTTTAAATCTCTATTAAATTGAAAAACGCGATTAATTGTTCAGCCCTATCTGGGACCTTGATTTTCAAAGGAAATGTAAGCTCTTTCAACTGAAATCAATATTTTGGACCATTGAGCATCAGTCCAGTTATTTGCTCCTTAGCCCAGGAAAGACGCTTGTAGCCCATGCCAAGAATTTGTGCATAGCAGTCCTTGATACACCAACTCCAGCCTCAGTACAGCTCCCCTTGATTCGTGAAGAGATATTCTTTGACAATCCTCACAAGGCTTTGGTCTTCCCTGTTGCTGGTGCACCTTTTCCTATCACATTTCTTCCTTCCACTCAATTTGCTGTTAATATGCTTGGACACAGAACTCTGTGAAAACCAGCTTCTGTAGCAATGAGCTTTTGTAGCTTACCTTCCTTGTGGAGGGTGTCTGAACTTCCTCTGGACAGTCATGATTGTGTAGGCCATAATATGGCTACTACATAAGATTTATACATTAAAAGGCTTTTTTTTTTTTTTTTTTCACACTGGTGCAATATTTCAATTTTCTGACACTGGATTTTGGTTTTGCATTCTCTGTAGCCATAGTTGTCAAAAATTACAAGAAATAAAGACTTGGAATATTTCACTGTGCGAAAGGAAGGACAAATATTGAACATTTACAGAATATTCTAATTTTATGAGATGCACCTGTAATTTGTTATCCACATTGTTCAGTAGTTGAAGCCTCCATAAGTCCACCTGTCTGTGGTTTGGCTGCCAAATGTTCAGGCAGGAGTAGGGATTGCACAAGACCAGCTCCATCTGCTTTACGAGCTTTTCGCTTACAGGTTTTTTAGCACCAGCTTTTTTCAGCCCTTTTGCTGAGCAGGGCTGATCAGGGTGGAGTAGGGCCGAGATGTGATGCAAGCAGGCTGCTGTTCACTAATTAAGTGAGGAGAAACAAAAAGGTACAAAATACAAATGTTTTTAATTTATTTATAAATATTTATTTACTGTTTCATTCTTTCCAGTTTCTCACAGATTTATTTAGTGTTGCTGTCTCAGATTACTGCTTGAAAGCCGCAGAGTGCACACCACTGAGGTGGGATTAAAGGCCGATGACTATGATAATGAATGATCTACCATAAAGGACTAGTGATTTGACAAGAAATAACAACAATAATAGAGTAACAATTCTAAATTTATTAACAAAAGTAGGGATCAGTAGCTTCACAAAGGAAAATAAATAGCTCTAAACCTTCCCCAAACTTTATAATTTAACTGTTTTAAAGTAAAGTCATGAGTGAAAGTCTGAGGAGAGGGATGTGGTACACCAGCAGTGCTACCTTTCTGTTCCACGGTTGTTAAATACATTCAGAATATCTGTAGTCTGGAATGCCTTCTTCATCGCCTACGTTTCTTCAGGTTTCGTTACACAGGACAGAGGAATGTCGGTGGAATTGCACTGAAGAGGTTTAACCTCCATACGATTTTCCTGGGGATTCAGCTTCTCGTTGCAGCACCTCCAACATGTCAGGAATCCAAGCAGCCCTAACCCAGAGGCTGACTTTATGACTTCTAACACCTGTTCTCCACTTCTATCTACATTTTGGAAGGCTTATTGAGAACTTGGGTTGCATTAAGGTGGCCATGATGCACCACAATCATGAAAGATCACAGTAGAAAAGCTGCTTTCTAACCTCAACTGAAAAGCAGACCAATCAGCTCCAGCCTCATCTCACATTTCCAAACACTTCCCAGCCCAAACATTAGTCCTGTGCCCATGATATGATGAGCCCTCTTCCCTCGTACTGCGCTGGTCAGTGGGGTTTGACACCTAAAGTTGTATGTATCGGTGGGGTCGTAGTGGTTGGTGGAGGTGTGTGGGGTGCTGTTTGAAAGAAGTATAGCTGGAAAGAAAAGAAAAAACAAGGAGTTAAAGCAGTTTGCGGCAGACCGATGTGACCACACCCACAGAGCTCCCTTACCTTGCAGCCAATCGCCAGCAGCGTGTGCAACACTACAATGGTCACCACTGTGGCCACCGCTGCTACTTTGGTGTCGTCCCGGACAACGGGCCAGAAGGTGAGCACCAGGACTGAGCCGGAGATCACCATGGCAACTACGATCAGCGTCCATTGCAGCCAGTCAAATGGTATGATCCACAAAATCTGGATGGAGACAAGTGAGCTATCAGACTCTAACCATCTGCAGATGACACTGAGGCAGGATACCCCTCCAACTCTGAACAGATGGAGGGGTATTAGCACCAAGCACGGATCCTTTATTCAGCTCAGATCCAGAGAACTTAGAAAGGAGGACAGTTCCCAGCTAAGGTATTTATATCAGATGGACCTCTTTCCATTTTCTCACATTACAACCACTGACCTAAATGTGTTTTATTGGGATCCCTGGTTACAGACCAACACAAAGTAAAGCTTAATTGTGAAGTGGAAAGAAAATGATATGTGCTTTCCAAAAATTGTTGTACACGTCGAATTCTGAAAGGTGTGGAATGCATTTGTTATCAGGACTCTTTACTTGGACACTCCTGAATGAAATCCACTACATGCAGCTGCCTGCAGAGAATACTCATTTTTTTTTAAAAGTTCACCTGTGTTATTTTAACTCGGTACACATTCAGCTCTGCTGTGAAGGCCTGAACAAACAGCTTCAGGATAACTAACTCTAGAGAAGCTGCAAAGATCCACAGCTCAGGTGGAAACTCTGCTGTGCGCACCACAAATCTAGCCTGTATGGAACATCAGAAATCACAAAGACAAAAGGTCTCCAGTTTGTGGTTGCACACTATGACACCATGAGGGGGAAAAAAAAGAGCTTTGGTCAATTGAACATTACAGGACTGTCTCAGAAAATTAGAATATTGTGATAAAGTTCTTCATTTTCTGTAATGCAATTAAAAAACATGAAATGTCATACATTCTGGATCCATTACAAATCAACTGAAATATCGCAAGCCTTTATTGTTTTAATATCGCTGATTATGGCTTACAGCTGAAGAAAACTCAAAAATCCTATCTCAAAATATTAGAATATTTCCTCAGACCAAGTAAAAAAAAAATTATAACAGCAAAACAAAATCAAACATTTGAAAATGTCCATTAATGCACTGAGTAATTGGTTGGGAATCCTTTTGCACAGATTACTGCATCAATGCGGCGTGGCATGGAGGCAATCAGCCTGTGGCATTGCTGAGGTGTTATGGATGCCCAGGATGCTTCATATAGCGGCCTTTAGCTCATTTGCATTGTTGGCTCTGGTGTCTTTCAGCTTGCTTCTCACAATACCCCACAAAATTCTCTATGGGGTTCAGGTCAGGGGAATTGGCAGGCCAATCAAGGACAGTAATGCCATGGTCAGTACACCAGTTACTGTGAGAATCTTATGTCGTCTCTTAACCACTACCATACTTGTGATTTAGTTTACTGAACCAAGCTGAGTGTTTTTCAAGGCTCAGGAAACCCTGATGTCAACATGCATGTATGGCAGAAAACTAACACTGCACATCACCCTAAACACACCATCCCCATTATAAAACACGGAGGAGGCAGCATCATGCTGTGGGAGTGCTTTTCGTCAGCAGGAACAGGGAAGCTGATCAGAGCTGATGAGAAGGTGGATGGAACTAAATCCAGACCTGAGACTGGGCTGGAGGTTCGACTTCCAGCAGGTCAACCACCCTGAACATCCAGCCAAAGATACTCTGGGAGGGTTTAGATCAAAACATTTCCGGGTGTTAGAAAGGCCTCGTCAAAATCCAGATCCAACCCCAATTGAGGTTTTTTGGCACAAAACAAAACAAAACGATGTCCACAGAATCATTCTGACTGAAGCTGAGCTATTAAGCTGAGAAGTGTTGAGACAATGTTCAGTCTGTAGATGTGTAAAGCTGGTCAACAGACACTAAAAGTCTTGGTGGTTCTGCAAAGTGTTTACTCAAGGGGGCAGAATACAAAAACATGCCACACTTTTCAGATTATGTGTTAAAAAGTGTGTAAACTTTGGATGCAAGCTATTGATTAATGACTAAATCTAAAGTTGAATAATCTTATTGAGGAATGACTTATTGATTTTTAAATATGCTCAATTTAAAAAGAGGCATCTCTTTATATTTTAACAATGTAATGTACCTCCAATATTAAATACTGACTGAATTAACAAAAAATATGTTTCTTTCACATATTAAACTTGGACATGATAAACTATTACAAAGCAGGAACCTATAAGTTTACTGAATAGAAAAAATAAGTTGAATAGAATAAAATACGTGAAACACTATTAATCCTCACCTAATCCCTCACCATCAACCGTGCTTTTGACATCACATCTTTTTGTATCATGTTACCATTTTTTGCGTAATGCCCTCCGCTTTTCTGTCATTACATCCTTGCCCTTTGAGCACATCAGTGAGTTTTGGTTGAGAAGTTGTCACCGTTTGGCCATGCAGCACAGCCGAACGCTGCTATTAGGCTGAGATCTTAAGGAGCTTGTTGAGTGTTTATATTTAAAACCAGAACCGCATAAAGTGCATTTAGCATCCTTGCCATCATTAGACAATGGAAAATAATCCCACACTGGACTCCATGTGGACCATGTCACGCTCCTGGCTGCATCCAAAAATGTCTATTGGGTAAGGACTCTTTAGCCAAAGTTGAGGTGTGTCAGGGTCATCATGATAAGTGCTATCCGAACAATGCAGTCAGTAAGGAAGGAGGTAGGAAAAGGAGCCTGTATGCTTCCTCTCATAGCTCCTTCAACATAGGAACCTCGCAATGTTCCTTACCAGTTCTAAGGAGCTATAAGGAATCCCACAATCCTTTGCATGACATGATGTATAAGCACAGCCCACCTCACGGAAATGAACAAAAATGGCCGGAGAGAAGAGAGCATGTAATATCGTAATTTACCCTTTGGCATATTACATGACTTGTTGGTGATCCAAGTGGATCAGAGGCCTTAGGCCATCTCCGCCTTTGTTGTCTACAGCAAAGATCCGATGGATAGTAGAACAGTGGAACAGCAAAGTTTTAAATCAAAGAAAGCAATAAAATCATCAGCTGTGATGTGATGAATACTAATGTGTTAACCATGAAAATTAAACTGGGTTTTTGTTTAAGGCAGCTACACATGTAGGGCAAATATACATTGTTTATTTTGTTTGCATATAATGTATTTACACCATTTTCTGTTAAAAACAAAACCTATTCTTAAACTTAACCCAAAATAAATATAACAAAATCATTGCCAGTATGGCAACTCTGTGTAAGAAGACAATAACAAGCAATTGGACCAGTTACTGTAAAACTAGATGTTTTAACAGTAATGCTCAATATTTTCCACTTACACGCCTTCATGTTTCTTGGTTTGTGTGATGGACAGCTTCAGCAGCCCATTGCTTTTTCTAAAGACTGTAGGACCAGATTTGACTAGAATCATCCATGTGTGTTTCCAAGGGTTTGTGTTGGCAAAACTGTGGAGCAGAGTGAATACTTCTGGAAGGCCCAGGTACTCACTGATGTAGGGATATAGATGAAGAGGGAGTATCCGTAGACGCACACAGTCTCCAGGAAGGAGTAGCCTCCAACCTGCCTCTCAGTCCCCTGTCTCCAGGTCAGGAAGGCCCACAGAGCGATGGGCACCAGCCAGGCGTACAGGAAGATCACCACTGCAGCTATGGCAACTGCAGTGAGGCAGAGCAGAATCAGCATGCAGTGGGAACCACCAGGGTAAGATCATGCCGGTTATAAGAGACCGGTCCAGACTGACCTCTGTGGAACTGTGGCCTGTAGTGATAGGTGGGGTTGCCAAGCTCACTGAGGAAGGTGGACAGGTTCCCACTGATCGCTACTGAGAACACCAGAGTCACGCAAATCCAAAACGGGCCTGCACAAACACACAAAATCCACAATATTAACAAATCAAACTACGACCTGCATTTTAATTTAATCTCTCCTCCCATTGACTAAATCCATTCTGAACCCAACAGCATGTGTTCAGATGATGGATATTTAACTTACCATACAGGTCTGGGTTATTCCTGAGGTAGTGTTTGACGAAGTTTCTTCCAGGTAAAGGCATCACCGAGCCTTTGACTCTGTCCAGCACCTGTGTGTGTGTGTGTGTGTGTGTGGGGGGGGGGGGGGGGGGGGGGGAAGCAAAGCAACATAAACCTACTATCAGACTACAGCTATGTTCAGTCGGTATTTACAGACAGGCTGTGGACTGTGCACGTTAGCTCATACCTGCATAGTGTCCACATTAAAGAAAGACTGATAGTATTCAAACGTCCAGAAGCCTCCACTTGATTTCTGTCCTCCTAAAAGCTGGAAGCACAGAACAGCTGTCAACATCTGTCCACTCCAAACACCAAGAGTGCACTTCATGTTCGGTCCTCAGACCTCTGAACTCTCCTGGTGAGCCTCCTCGTCCTCAGACAGGTCCAGTTTTACATCCTCCCCAGCTGCTGTGGCGGTGGGCTCACTCGGTGCAGACAAGCTGAGCGTGGAGGCCCCGGGGTCCGCAGATAGAAGGTCCGCTGCTTCTTCAAACTCTACATACCATGGAGGACGACGGGTGTTAAACTATGTCATTTTCTCCTTCCATTTTTACAATTCTGTTCCACTTTGTGTTGGGATACCAAATAAAATCCCAATGAAATACGGTGAACGTGTAGATTTTATGTGATAAAATGTGGAATCATTTTAGGGGTGTGACTAGTTGGTTGGTTTTGTAGATTCAGATGAAGAAAAGGGAATATGTTGTATCTTTGCACCAGGCTACTGGTAAAAAGGAGACAAAAGATTTGCTTGCTAGGTTTTTATACAGTGATATTTTAAGATATTGATTCATCCCATGGGTTTAGGGGTCCTTCCAGTCTGAACGATTCAATGTCCCGAGCAAAATAATTTTACCCAAAAAAATCTAAATGTTCAGGTTAAAGCACTAAACTGGATTTCAATAAAAAAAATTAAAAACCTCCTGGAATACTGATCAAAACCACTGTTCTAGAGTTTCAAAACAAAATATGCTTTTATTAAAAGTAAAACATAAATGTATCACATTAAGTAAGGAAATGTGCGTTTAACATGTTATTTTTATTGTAACAATACATCTTAGACGCTCTGGAAGCTGGTTTGTTTCCGCTTACGATGCCTCATCTGTAACGTAGCAGAGATCGTTAGCTTTGCCCATTAAAGAATAAACTTGCCAAACCCTGTCTACCAATGCCAAACAGCCTTTTTCTGATCTCGTTTGGTCAGGTTTCCTGGGTTGGATGGTTGAGTTTTAAAGAAACAAGACATGCTGGCAAGATAAAAACCAAGGTGGTTTTGTAGGCCTCAAACAGCACCGGTTAGAGGTCTGCAGGCCATTTTATCCCTCCTCTCCAAAATTCTGGAGGATAAAACTGCAGGTATAACGTTGACATCTTGGAGGAGCGTATGTAGTCCTATAAAGTGGAGATAGGGGATTGTCATTGGTTGCAGAATCTCATCTTGATATCTTGCTCCATTGAGATCGCTTCCAGTAACACTAACCCTTGTTTTTCCAGTGAGGGGCTGCTTCCCCACACCATCACACTGCCTCCACCCAAAGCTCTTAGGAAAGATTTGGCAGGTTTTCAGTGGGTGGATCACACTTACAGATGGCTGCTGCTCAAGCCTCAAAAGCAGTTTCCCTACAGGCGTGGTGGTCCCAGTGAAAAGGGAAACGAACAAGCTTTCCAACAGTAGAACATTTATCGGCATGAAGAATCGTTACAACAAAACCAAACAACGATTTTCTTATTTTGTAAAGTTTTTACACGCTAACGTTAAATTAATTTTGCTGATAGTGTTCTCAAAGGCAGTGCACTTATCCAATCTAACCAGCAGATGTCGCAGTTTACCCACCACATTGATCTCCCGATGGGCAGCTTAGCCAAACAGATGGTGACAGACAGTGAATGTGAAAACGATGTTTTGTTCATCGACAGTTTTGGGTGTTAGGCTAAAAACACGGAGGGAAGCGGACATATTTACCTTGGAACTGCAGATCATTTGGACTGGCCATCGTTTGTCTAGAGGACACAAAACAGATTCAAGCAGAACCTAAAACAGAGGGAGTTTAGGGAATTGCATGCTCTGAATGATGTGACGAATAAGCCAATTTCATTAAAAACAACCAGGATTAAATGCACCATTAAAATACGTTCCAATCAGCCGAATATCAGATACCGTGGTGTTTCAGGCCACAGTGTGAAAAGATAAAGCTTCTAAATGAAAACGAGCCAACCTGTCTACAAAGACGCAGCTGATACAAAGCTGGGCTAGCCGCCGTCCGGCTGCGCTGCTTCGCTCCCGATGTTTTACCTGAAGGAGGCAGGAACGTCTCTGAAGCAGGTCGGTTTAATGGACTGCCAGCATCACTGCGGCGTCTGCACACAAGCCGACAGCCGCTGCTGTCACAGAGCAGGACTTCCGGTACACGTCACCACGTAAACAAAGTCATCACGTGAACATGTTTGTCAAACTTTTAAATAATTTGTTTCTCAACTACACTAAAATGTTTCTAGTAACTCATAACATACATCAAACGTTATATTCATACAAATGTTTTTCTTTATTTCCCTTTAAGGCGCGCGGCGGAACCTTTGTGACACCGGTCTGATGGCGGAAGACTAAAGCCGAGGCACTGAGACGCCGCCATTTTGGTTCCATGTGAGGTCTCTGCTTTTGACATGTTTAGCTGCGGATGAAGGTGACCGTGTTCGGTAGAAAGATGGCCTCGGTGCGGACGGCCAGGAGGATGTTCTGTGCTGCGGCGGCTCCGGCTCCGGGCAGCCGCTGGGAGAGGCTGAAGAACAGTAAAGCGGGTGAGAAACTAGCGTAGCGACGGAGAGCTTAGCTGAGCTTCCGGCAAAATCCAGCCAATGATTGTTGCTGGAAATTACTTTGAAGTGGCAGTCTCTGATGTTGAAAATGCATCTCACAGTTACCTTCTTAACAGGCTGCAGAAGTCAGGAAGCCCTTTATACAGAACTGAGAGTCAGCAGTAAAACGTTGCTGTAGCTGTGATCCCGGTGTGAGAGAATTAAGCAGGATTTACGTGCATGTGGCTGATGGCTGCAGAACACAGGCGTTCATCTGTTTTGTTATAGAAGAAATCTGTTTCATGCAACGTAACATTTGAACTGAATGCTAAACTGAGTGTTTTATGCAGCTAAGCACATAAACTCAACAGCCATATCTGTTTAATTGCGCCTTAACACTGAAAGTAGATCAGATAATCACCTGGCTGCAGCTCCATGCATTTAGACGTGATGAAGACGGCTTGCTGAGGTTCTATAATATATCCAAAGACTCATCCATCCATCAATTTGTCCATTCAACAAGTTGTCCACCTTCTTATCCGTCTGAAAAAAATAAAAAAATAAATATATACATGCACGCGGTGAACCCCACCATTAACATTGAGTGTGTGTAAGCCAATGCTTTGCCTTACATGTGTTCCTCCTGTCTCCAGCTGTGTGGTGCCGCAGCCTGCTGTCCGACTACAAGGAAGCGTGCAGGGAGTCGGTGGTTGGTGCTTGGGAGCGGCCTCTAAAGACATCGGTGTACGTGAGCCTGCTGGGCGGCGCCTGGGCCTGTTCTCACACCAAACCTGACCAGTCGTCTTTTGAGGGTGCCTTGCTGGAGCGCTCCAACCAGCTGGGCCTTCTGTCGCCGTGGATCCGTAACGGCGTCTCTGACGGCCACGTTCAAAGCCTGGTGAAGCTTCGTAACGAAGGTTGCCTCCGCTACGCCAGCCTGGGACTTCTCTGTCTGGTCTACCGCGCTGACTACGACCCGGACGCCACGCTGTACGAAGCCCGGTGCTCCAACCTGTCGGTGCCCTGGAGGGAGCTTCCCCAGCGCGTCCTGGACGTGGGCTTCATTGGCCGCTGGTGGATACTGGACTCAAAGATGCAGGACTATGACGTGAACAAGGAAGAATACAAACACCTCCCGGCACACATGCAGGGTACCTCACCCCCCAGCCCTCAGGAGGTGGAGAGGAACGAGAGGTTACACAGGGATTCCTGGTTAGCGCTGACGATGGAGGACAAGGAGGAATGAAGTGATGGAGAACGTTAGTGAGGAGAGTCAAATGAAGCTGCGAGGGAGGAACGGACTGCAGTTTGATCCGTGTAGGCCATAATAAAACCACGTGCTCTTTTTCCCACTGGTTTCAGTGTTGGATTCAACTTAAGTAATGCATTTTCAGCCTGATAGAGAAACATCTAGTTCAGACTTTTTTCTGGTTTTTACATTTTGAGTTGGTGAATATTTCAGGAAATCCGCCTGCTTTTCCCACTCATGATGACTGATCAGTGTCTGGCAGAATAAAACTGTTTTATTCCTCGTAGCATTGTTTGTGTCATTCAGGCACAGCGGACGGTTTTCCAGCATGAACGGCCTGATTGAGGTATTGACAGTGGGTTTTTGGTTTGTACTTTCAGTGTGTCTGGCCTACAGTCTTGATGGTCAAACATTCCCATACATTTATTATCTTGTATTTGGGCTAACAGCCAATGCTTTGTAAATGTTCACTTGACATCTGCTTATAACCAGGACTGGGAAAATAAATTATTCTGTTGCAACACAAACTATTTTTAAGGCTTGTAGAAGTTATGAAAAAACTTCCCAATAATAAACGACTCTGTCTAGTTCTGTCTCATAAAACCCCACTAAAATCCACTGGAGTTTGTCCTTCTTATGTGATAAAATGTGAAAAGTTTAATGTGAATATTTCGGGTATCTAGCGTCTGACGAGCTCCCAGCTACAGAAACTTGTCAGACTTTTAGATTATCAGCCAGAAGGATGGATGTCTGACTTGAGATGAATTTTCATCTTTAGGAGATGGTTTTCAGATTCTATTCATTCCCAGCACATGAACACTGATGCACAGCACACACAAGATAGTGGATCTGTGGTGAGTTCAGGGAAAGTTTGCATCAGCCCCTCAATGCAAGCAGGGCCTGCGCTCTCAGCCACAAGGGAGCATGGATTATATCGCTGGTGTTCAGTGTGTGATGCTGGTAATATATGACTTAACACTATCAGATGTCATGTGCTGAAAGTCACAAGTCAGGGTGTAGGTTCTGCTTTTTACCAGCCAGGCCTGTGTTGTAATACTAGGTTTTCACCACCAGAGGGTGCTCTAGTGCAAAAGAGTTGTCAATGATTCAGGTCAAGTTGAACAATTTTTCTTATCTGCGCAAAAATGTGAAACGAGGCACACGTAAAGCATTCAGAGCAACTGGAAGTTCTTTATTAAATTTGTTTGATTATTTCTCCAGTGTAGTGTTAGTCTTTTTATTATCTACCTTGTCTTTCTCTAAATCTTTCAGAGTTCCCGTCCCGAGTAGAGAGAAAGATAGATGGTGCTAAATACATAGACATCATTTACGTCGACGACCCATTGGATGCTGCCGGCCGCTAGGCCGACGTGCCCATAGACGACATATACGTATATGATGTCTATTACAGCAGCACCCTCCTTTAGCTCCTCTGAAAACCAAAGCGCACCTCCGGTTCATGTGTGATAATGTATGGCAAGCCATTTCATAATTTAAGATATCCGTAACGTCATTTTGACCAGTCAGAATGTGAATTTAAGATATCTTAAATGGAAAAGCTGAATAATTCAAGATATCTCTAATTATCTAATAATCTCAAAAGGAATTTTGACTTGTCAAAATTACAATTCAAGATATTTTAAATTTAGTTTTGTCTAGTCATTATTCGCTTTTAAGATATCTATAATTTAGTTTTCACTAGTCAAAACTGCATATCGCCTATCCAAAAATACATTTAAGATATCTTGAACTATGGTAGCATTTGAGATATCTTTAATTGGAATTCTGACTAGTCAAAACTAAATTTAAGATATTTTGAATGGTCATTTTGACTAGTCGTAATTTAATTGTAGATATCTGAAACGGATATTTCAGATAGTCATTAATTCATTCGAGATATCTTGAATTAGACTTAGACTTAGACAGCTTTATTTGTCATTTTGTATGCACAAAGTGCGTACAGAACGAAATTTCGTTTGCATACAGCTTGAAAACTCACAGTAAATTGCACTAATTTTCAGGATAAAGATGCAGCAGCGATTTATATAAACAATGAAATGTAAACAATGTCAAAACAATGTAACAATGTAAACAATGCAGGGGAAATAGACAGTGTGCTATTCACGGTATCCAGGAGAGTATTATTAAAACCGTGTAATATACGAAAGTGGTACAGAGTCCATTTGTGGCTTCAGCAGTTCAGAGTCCATGTTGTGGCTTTGGCGGTTCAACAGTCTGAAGCATATGTGCAAATGTGTAAATGTGCAGTTATGCGAATATGGTACAGAGTCCATTTTGCGGCCTCAGCAGTTCAGAGTCCCTAGCAGTTCAGTCTGATGGCAACAGGGAAAAGCTTTTGCAGAACCTGGAGGACCTGCAGCGGATGCTGCGGAACCTCTTCCCAGAAGGCAGCAGGGAGAACAGTCCATGGTGGAGGTGTGAGGCTCCTGATGATGTTACGGGCTCGGGACACACAGCGCGTGTGATGAGATGTCCTTGATGGAGGAAAGAGGAGCCCCATGATCCCTTCTGCTGTCCTCACCAATCTCCTCAAGTTCTTTCAGTCGGCGGCACTGCAGCCTCCACTCCACACAGTGAGACAGCTGGTCACAATGCTCTCTATGGTGCTTCTGTAGAAAGTCCTGAGGATTCCTGGGAATATACAAACAAACAAATAAAAAGCTTTGGATGGGTAGTAAAGAAAGAGGCAAGCAGCTTGAGATTGAAAGACTATGTAATAGCCCCAACTGTTCCTATATCGGCAATTCCCCTTGGATATTTCCTACGCCACTGATCGATTTACAAATACAAAAAATAATGAATAAACGGGGAAAAAATACATCAACTGATATAATAGTACAACAATATTTAAGTAAAGAATATTATTCAGTTCTACAGGTATATACAGATGGGTCAAGGAGCCAGAGTCTGGAAGAACAGCAGCAGCAGTATACATCCGACATTTAAAATAAAAATTGCAAAAAGAATATCTAATCATGTGTCAATATTTACTACTGAAGTATTAGCTATCATATTAGCATTACTGTGGATCGAAGAAGTTCAACCATTAAGAACTGTAATATGTACTGACTCAATGGCTGCTCTGAATAGCCTAATAAGTGGAAAATCTGAAACTAGGCAAGATTTAATATTTGAAGTATTACAATGTCTATTTAGAACAAGGCAGTTAGGAATACTGGTATACTTCCTCTGGGTGCCAGCACATGTGGGTGTAGATGGAAATGAGGAAGCGGACAAGCTGGCAAAGAAAGCATTAAATCATCAGCAAAAATAAATGAATGTATTTTTACGTAAATCAGAAATTAAGAGATTGACAACAATTAAAATTAGAAAGAAATGACAAAAACGATATGGAATAATGAGTCTAAAGGAAGACATTTATATCGGATTCAGGAGTTTATTGGAAAGGAGAGGAAAAGATATGGAAATATGAAAAAAAATATAATTATTTCAAGGCTAAGAATAGGTCACACTGCATTAAATTACAGTCTTTTTAAAATAGGGAAACATTAAACAGGAAATTGTGACAAATGCGGAGATCCGGAAACAGTGCAGCATATTATTTTTGAGTGTGCTGCATATGTAAGGGAGAGAATGAAGTTAATACAAGAGTTGGGAAGGATAGTTGGAATTCAATAAAAGTATTGTTAGGAAACGAGACAAGACAGACAAGAGTCAATTAAATATTATTCCAATACCTAAAAGATATAGGAACAATGAATAGGATTTAGTTGAAGAATTTAGTTTTTATTTTTTTTATTATTTTTTTTTTTTTTGTGTGTTATTGTTTGCTGTTTTCATTGCGTAGTGTTCCAAAATTGTGCACTCCACACCCCAGATCAGTAGGTGGCGGAAATGCACCTTTTACGTTGGCCTGCCAATCCGCCATAAAACCAACAGAAGAAGAAGAAGAAGAAGAAGAAGAAGACGTCACGAGCTACGTTCGTGCTACATTCGGGTCACGCTGGTAGGCCAAAACAGTACTGTTCTCGCCTACCACTGTGACAAAACGGGTGAATAGACGTGCTTTTACTTCTTTTTTTCGAAGTAAAAACAATGCCTACGACTTGTTGTGCTCCCGGTTGCAAACAGAGGCATTCCAAGTCGTCGGATGTACGTTTCTTTCGTTTACCGAAGGACAAAGAAAGAAGAAGGAAATGGATAATTTCAATGAAAAGGATGCAGGCCGACAATCCCAATCGACTGTGGGAGCCATCATACCACGAGAGAATTTGCAGTCTGCACTTCAACTCCGGTAAATACAACTTATTTTGCACTAGCCATTGTTCTACCTAAATAGTTCTCTAAATAAAAGGATATATACTTAAGTCAAGACGTAAACGTCCGTTTCGTAATAATATACGTACATGTACATGTATGCAGTGACGTGCAGTCAGGGGAGGCAAGTGAGGCCAGGCCTCACTTTTTATCATAGAAAGAAATAAAATGTATAATGATGATAACATAATGTAAATTGTGATTCACTCAGTCTTTTAATTTTTCATCTAATCTCATCAACTTTGATCATATTTTCTTCAAAATCGCAGAATTTTTGGGTATTTTCCATGTAAATCCTTGGTGGCGATTGATAGTGAAGCCGGGTGAGGCCGCAGCGAGCTTGGCCTCGCCTGGGATTGCGCAATCCCATGTTAACTGCTGGGCTTCCATTCTGTGAATGCATCTTCCTGTCTCTAGATCATAAATTAAATTGTTCAAACAGTTATGAACTGATTTTCCACAATTTAATATGTGGATTACTAGTTGTTTTGGTCATGAACTGTGCAGGTAACATGTTTTCGTGTGCTGCTGCGTGATCATAAACGGCAAAGCACTGGTTGTAGGTGAGGCCGGCAGTTCCTTGGCCTCTAGGGGCACCGCTTGTGATCCCAAAACTATAGAGTCACAGCAAGTTATGGATGTTTTATTAGCAAGTTATGCTAAACAAGTAAAGCACTAAAAAGACTCTGAACATTTAGCTGGAACAGGACTGATGAAGGAAGGCTTTCCTCCTCTGGCAGTGAGCTCCATTGAGATTGAGAGACTTTTAAAACTGAAGAAGATAAAGAGAACTTTACTGGAAAATGACCGATATTTTGTTCAATAAGAGCGCTGCATGGACTTAAATCATAACCTGACCCTAGCCAGATGAATTTCGTTCCGCTTAACTCCGCTTAGCTTCACTCACATACATCTGGGATATCTTCCATAGAGAGTGATTTCTTCAACCAATTTTATTGTCCAGCCAATCAGGATGCAGGGCTGGAGTTTCATAGATGTGACGTAGTGGAGAAGCGACCGTGAGACTGTTTTGATCACTGAGCTATATAATACACTGGAGTGCTAATCACCGTCTGTTTGAACGAGTCGCTTTGAAGCCACCAGCCGCCATATTGGTACTCCCTATTTTCCCCCAGTAACTAGGGAATATGTGCGCTACAGCATCGAATAACGAGGATTTTCTCATGTTCAGGGGGATCTTAAAACTTTTAAAATGTGAAATGCAATATAGTTTTGTTATGTTCTAAAACTATCAAGTACTGAGAAAGTCATGTGCTGAAATATTTTGCATTTATTCATTTAATTATAAATATATGTTTAACATTTATAAATATATAAATAACAATATACAAAAACATATATTTACATATGTGTATACATATATACATATATACATATACACATACTTATATATATATATATATATATACATATATATACATATATATTTAATATGAATAACATGTAAAATATTTCAGCATCTAATTTCCTAGTAGTTGATAATGTTAGTATTCCACTGTCTGTAGAATTACCTGTGAAATATTTTCACACAGCCAGAAAACTGCTTGTTGTTGCAACCAAATCCTACAGGATTCTGTGAGAGTAGGGAGTAGCAAGATGGCGACCAGTGACTTCAGTTTTTCGGCAAAATCAGCACTCCAGTGTATTATATAGCTCAGTGGTTTTGATTCAGACAACAATGGCGGCTCGCATCGAGGAAGCACGCGTTAACATTGATGCTGCTATTTCTTCTGTGTTGTCCAATCTACCTGATATTGTTTCATTAAAAGAACATCAGAGAACGCCTCTGAAGGCTTTTGTGTTGGTTAAAACCATGTTTTCGCCCTTCTCCCGACCGGATTTGGCAAGTTTTGTTTTCCGGGGCGCGCCCATGGTGGAGGCGCCCGTGGCGGAGTGGTTAGTGCGAACTAAAGTCCCTTAAATGTCTTAAAAGTCCCTTTAGCGCAAACCATATAGGAGGCCTTTAGTTCTCAACGCTGTCAGCCGGGATCGACTCCGACCCGCGGCGCTTTGCTGCCTGTCTTCCCCCTCTTCCTGTCAGCTCACTGTCAATAAAACGCGTGCCACTAGAGCCACAAACGCATAAAACACATTTTTTCCCCTGCGTTGCTCTCACAGCGTCACGGGTTGAAATAGCACGTCGATAAAGATGACAGACAAGTGGCTTATCCAATCATATGCAAGGATTTTTGATAAGGCCCAGCCTTCTGAAACGCCATTCCTATGGATCTGTTCCAGATGGATGAGTAGAGCTAGGCGGAGCGAAATTCATCTGGCTAGGGTCAGGTTTCTTAAATTCTAAGTAGAGGTAAGACAGTGATAATTATTCATGTTTTGTTTTTGTAATGAAATGTGTGTAAGGTGGGTTGTAGTTTTTGAATGTGTTACAGATGTAGAAATCCATCATAACTCAAACTGTTACCAATCAAATGACAAATAATTTAGTTTTATTTTTTTCATCAAAGAATCAATATTTTTTTCCATGTCTCTTGGTGAATTTATTTGGCTCAGTCTCCTTCAGAACTTTGCAATGAGTCTACTCTGTAGATTGTATATATTTGTAAATCTGACTCTGATAGTGTCTTGATCAGTGCCTCACCTGCTATGAACCCTACCGCACATCACTGTATGTATGTCACCCTCTGGCATGAGTCTGTGAAAATGATTGAGACAACATATCTAGTAACTGAATATATATTAAATTGTTGATTTAGAGCTACTTTACAGTGACTACTCTAAAAGTATTTAGATCTGAGATTTATACTGTCCTGTCCAATATTTTAGGTGAGCCTTCAACAGACGTAAACCATCCCGACCCGACTTTGTGCCCACTATTTTCAACTTTACGCCACTGACCAAGTCAACTCCAACATCGTTGGAAAGGTTCGAGCCTGTGGCCAAACGGCGAAGAAGATTGATCTTGACACCCTGTCAAACGAAGGAAAATGTACCGCACAGCCATCAGGAACAAACAGCTGCCCAAGCCTTGTTGGATTTGGCACATCATACCCCATCATACAAAGATTCAGGTTGGCAAGATATTGATGTTAATAATGATATGGTACCTAAACTAAAGAACACTAGTTGTAAAGAGTTAATTATTTAAATTGTAACAATGTTGTATTGTAGTTGTTCAGTGCAGAATTTATTGAACTCATTAAAGAGGATATACTACATTATTTGTCCAATTCTGCAATCTTTGACTTTGAAATGTATTTTTTCAAATAATGGTTGTTTAACTGTAAATTTAAACGGTAAGGCTTTGAACTATACTTAAAAAAGAAAATGTATACATTTCAGGAACAGATCCTGACCCTGACCTCTTCAGCAGCAGTATGATCAACTACAGAGGGATTACGCAGGACTTCAACAGGACTATCAACGTGTTCTGGATGAAAATCGACATCTCAAGGCCCAACGTGAAGCAAGTTGGTTTACCTACAGAAATCTCAACTACTCAGTAATTAAAAACATTGACAGGACTTCCTACTATGGACTTATTCCAGTGGTTTATGTCCCTGTGTGTCTTTATCTGAAACCAGTCAGTAAATTGTGTTCTGGTGACATTCTTCTGCTGGTTTTGATGAAACTGAAACTTGGCTGTACCAATAAAGACTTAGCAATACGGTTTAAGGTTGCCCTGACACAGGTGTCTGCGATTTTGAATAGTGTCATACCCATAATGGCTAAACAACTGGAATTCTTCATACGGTGGCCAACAAAAGGTGAGGTGCTGAAGAATATGCCAAAAGTGTTCAGGTGGCGCTACAGGAGAGCTAGAGTAATTATTGACTGTAGTGAGATTTTCATTCAGCGACCTGCGATTTTGAGACATGGTCCAACTACAAGCATCATAATACAGCAAAATTCTTGATTGGCATCACCCCTTATGGAACGGTTAGTTTTGTTTCTTCCAACTGGGTGGACGAGTGTCCGATAAAGAACTGACCAAACAATCCGGTTTCTATGATAGACTTGAGCCTGGTGATTTGGTGTTTGGCAGATAGAGGATTTCTAGTTGCAGAAGAACTGGCTGCTTATGGGGCATAATTAGCCATGCTTCCATTTCCATTTGTAAAACCATTTGGAATTTTGAAAAATGTTATGCCATTAACACTGTCTCGTCATATTGATTCCGTACTGATCATATGTTGTGCAATTACAAATGTCTTGGCTAAACTGTTGAAGTGACATTTCAAAAAACAAACATATGGGACACAAGCAGCTGTCAAAATTTTGTTTTTGGTAAAGTTGTTGTTATAATAAAGCTCCCACTAGGGGGTGTATTGAGTGGTTCGAGTACATATTTTTATGTATGACTGATGTATTTATATATTCTTTAGTACCAAAATGTTTACCTACCAACTGAACCCAAATACATTTCAATAAATACACACAAGAAGTTTGTATGTTTGCTTTTATTTACATACTTTTATTTCTTAACTTTCCAACAAGATAGAATCAACAAAATCTCAACTTGTAAACTTCTGCTGGATGATAACTGGCACAAGTTCATCTATTGCAAAAGACATACATTTTGAAACTAGCTCCTGTACAAAAGCATGATCATACTTTGTTGTTTGCACATGAACACCTCCGTGTGTAAACACAACAAAGTCACAGAACAGTTTTTTACAAACATACATCTGAAATTGAACTTGGGTGTAGTAGCTCTGGCTCTGTTTTAACACAAGCGAGTCTTTTTCTAAATAAAATGGTTTGTCAACCTCAGGAATATCTTTTACACACAGATCCTTATGTTTGAAAGAATATTTAACTTCAACGAGTCCATCGCCATGCCATGATATACACATGATCGAATGCCATCGGGAGTGGAAACTGTTGGTCAACAACCAGGCCAGTTTGTCTTTCATCCACTTGCTGTACAGCTGCTTGGCTTGTCTTCATATTTCCGGCCAAACGCCACTGCTTCACACGCTCAACAAATCTTTCTCGAGATGTTGTGTCCTGCAACGTACTGATGTTGTGTGCTATCGTGGCCGTTATTCTTCCCTCACGATGACGCTGCCACAGTAAACTCTGGCTCTGCGTCCTTGTCATTTTCTCCAGGTTGTCGCACTGGTGCTGACTTACTATGAAGTCTTTCAGAAAGTCAGCACATCGGGTTTGAAGATCATCAGCCGAACATTCCTTTGTCTCGTTGTCACGGAAGCGACTCAGCAACTGAAACATATTACATGCAAAACATTAAAAACTAAAGAATAAATTGTTTTATGGATGTAAAGAAAACATGTGAAAAAACATTCATATCATAACTTTGAAGTACCATTCAAAATAACAGTTCACAATTTAGTTCAAGTATGGGTCTCATAATTTATGGTTTCTTATGAATGTCATACAGTTTTAAATAATTATGCACCTTATTACCAGAGTTTCATATTGAACAATGTAATAGTTAAGATTGCGGCCCGATAAAACACCCTTTGGTTTTTATCTTAATAACGAGTCTCGTATAATAAATAATATTCGCTGGGGATTCAAAAGAAATTGTAAACAAAAATAAAAATGTTTTTTTTTGTTTTAAACCTACCGGTGGCAGGTCTTCATCTTCTAAGGCGCTGTCCGACTCTGCTTTCGTAGGACATCCTGCAGTGGGACAGATTCTTCGGGAAGCTTTAAGGGCCCTGTGTTGTTCTGACTCGTCCAGACCAGCCACTTCTACACGTCTCTCTCTTGTTGACCTTACGCTTGGCGGTCTTGCCATATTTGGGGTTGATGATATCAATGTCCACAATTTGCTGCGCTGTGACCTGTAATGAAACAAATAAAATCATATTTATGAGAAACAAGCTATAAATAAAAAAATATATATATATTGTCATTTCAGCACCCTAAATGTATATGCTGTTCACTCAAATTAAACAATACACTCCATTGAGCCAGGGTAATGTTCACATGTACCTAATAGGCTAAAAAAATTAACATGTAAACATAATTGTGTACATAAGGGAAATTTATGATTAACACTCAATACTAATATATTGAAACCTAACTGCTGGCACACAACAAATAATGAACTTCAACATTTGCATGAGCAAGTTCCTTTACAATACCTTTTTCCGGTAAGAGTTGTTCCAGGCGCAGGCAACGCTTGTCTTTGATTCCTGGTTGAGGCCCAATCTGCCCACTGCTTCGACTTTGAACAAGAGAGCAGCAATGTGACTGCATGCCTCTCCTAAACTGGAAAGGAAATCAACATACATGTAAGCAAAGCCAAACCAAAATGGAACATAGTCCACAGTTAATAAAATGGAGTGAATATATTCTATTACATGTACAAACATTCACTTTGCTTATTTAGTTGGAAATCTGGCCTTTAACCCGGTCAAAACAAGATGGTTTCAAATTAAGGGAAGTTAAACGACATCTAAGATATTTTTTTCATCCAAATCATATATGTTTAGTTACATGTTAGCACATTTAAACATTGTAGGGGAACAAATATTGATTGAATAAATATATGGAAACATTTTTTGTTCACTTACCCAGCTTTACATGTACAATGTGCAGCTACAATGTATCCCTGCTTCTTGTTCAGGCACACCCATGGCTCATGTGGCTTGTCGTTGGCCTGTTGGGATGGGGATACCTTTGCTTTCACAAAGCACACAGTCTTATCCTTCTCCAGTATGTTACACATACATGTCTTTTGAGCTTGTCATCTGTCCTGGGCTTTCGGAGTCGACACTGCTATCTCGGAAACTCTCAGCTGTCTGATGACTGTGGGTTGGTTTCTCCCCTTTGTCCTGACAGCCTACTAGCCACTTTTCATTTACATGTTCTGCAATTCTTGACTCTGTTGCTCCTTTTTTGGCAAAAAAATTACTAAAACTAAGTCAGATCCCTGGCTGAATGACCATACCCGTCTGCTCAGACAACAATGCAGACAGCCTGAACGGCGGAGGATAAAGGATAAAACTGCATGTATCCCTGGGCTGGTTAAGGGACAGTTTGGCTGCTTACCAGAGAGCGCTAAAGGAAGCTAAGTCCAAATATTTGTCCTCCATAGTAGCTAACAGCTCTCAAAATCCAAGACTGCTATTTAATACTATTGATTCTGTCATTAACCCATGCCCTACTGTCCTGTCCGATGCCTCCACTGCAACTTGTGAGGAGTTTGTCCTTTTTCACTAATAAAGTGGCATATGTCAGGCAGAATATCTGTATTATGAATATGTCTTTTGATGATGTCTGTGCTCCTCCGGCACAGACTGCTGTATTTGAGTGGTTTGAGACCATTTCTGTCTTTGTCTTTTACTAAGGTGGTTAGTGGCATCAAAGCCACCAACTGTCCCTTAGATATTATTCCAGCCAAGTTTTGAAGGAGGTTCTGAGCTCTGTTGGGTCAAGCCTGCTTGTTTTTATAAACACTTGTCTTAGTTCAGGGTCTGTTCCAGCTGCCTTCAAACACGCTATGGGTTAGGCCCCTCATAAAAAAAAAACGCATCTTGACCCCTCTGTGCTCTCCAATTTTTGACCTGTCTCCCACTTGCCTTTTCTTTCTAAGGTTTTAGAAAAAGTAGTTTTATATTCAACTACGGACATTCTTGGAGACCAATTCTATTCTTGATAAATTTCAGTCTGGTTTTAGATCCCAACAAAGCACTGAGTCAGCACTGTAAAAGGTCCATAATGATATTGCTTTGTCTGTGGACGCTGGGAACCCTGCTGTGTTGGTACTGCTGGACCTCACAGCAGCTTTTGATACAGTCGACCATGCAGTTCTTGTATCTCGCCTAGGGCACGTCGGCATCCGTGGCACTGCTCTCCAGTGGTTTAGGTAATACCTGGCAAACAGCAGTTTCTCTGTCGCGATTGGTGACCACCGCTCCTCAAAGTCATCGCTGCCCTGTGGGGTGCCACGGGATCTATTCTCGGCCCTATTTTGTTTTCAATGTATATGTTACCTCTGGGATCAATTATAAAAAGCACAACATGTCTTTTCACTTGTATGCCGACGACTTGCAGATATATTTGCCCATGAAACAAAACGAAAACACTGCCTTTACTAAGCTACTGGACTGCATCACAGATTTAAAGCAGTGGCTGTCACAGAACCTTTGTACTTAAACCAGCAAAACTGAATGCAATTTGTTTGGTTCTCCATCTATGTCAAACTTTTTCACCACAAACTCTGGTACTCTGGCCCCCTTTTTTAATTCTTATGTCAAAAATCATAAAAAAAAAATTAATTTTTTTTGGGGGAATTTTTTGCGGCTCTCGTGGCTCGCTTTTTCTGAAAGGCAGACAGGAAGGAGGGTAAGAAGAGGGAGAGACATGCGGCAAAGGACCGCGGGTTGGATTTGAACCTGGTCGACCGCGTCGAGGACTAAGGCCTCCGTATATGGGTCGCGCTACCTTTGAAAATGGGTTCAAATTTGACAAACAGATTAGCTCTGTTGTCAGCTCAAGCTTTTTTAACTCCGTCTTTTGGCCAAAGTCGAGTCCTTTCTTAGTCAGCAGGATCTCTTTCATCAGTTCAGAATGGATTACTGCAATGCCCTTTACGTTGGCCTCGGTCAGTCATCAATTTCTCGTCTCCAACTTGTACAGAACACGCTGTCCGATTTTTAACAAGCACGTCCAGATGCGAACACTTTACCCCTGTGCTGTCGTCTCGCCACTGGCTTCCAGTCTGTTTTAGAATTGATATTTTAAACTCCTGCTGTTTGTTTTTAAAGCCATTTATGGCTTGGCCCCCTCTTATTTGTCTGAGATTTTAACTTTTCAAATAGTGGCAGAGCCTTGCGCTCCTCGGGTCAGCTTCTGTTAGAGTCCCTAGGTCAAGACTTAAGGCCCGTTTACACTACACTTTTTTAACCGAGCAAGACCAGTTCGAGCTCGGTAACCGAGATAACTCTTGTGTGTAAACGGTCAGCAGACTGAACTGGACCGCGCTAAACATAACCGGACCGCGCTAACTGCAGACCAGTTGCTGAGTAGGTCTCGGCCTGGTTTTTTTCTGGCCTGGTTATCTGATAAAGAGCGCATGAGCAGACCGCGTCATCCGCTTACAATCAGCTGACTGTCCGCAGGTTTTTCGGCGTGTCTGGCTGCACGTCCCGATTCACTCTCCATTCAGACAAATTCAGACATTCATAAAAATACTAGCTTCCTTACCGTGCCACACGGTTTCCAGAGATGATTCTGCTTAGCAGTGTGATGAACCTCAGTGTCTGTTGTTGTTTCCTGCGTCTGTAAATCCTTATTAGACGTTCGTTTGTCTTATCCACGTCCCAAAAGCCGACTCTGTCTAACCATAACATCCTGAATGTTACGGGCGCCGCCATTTTGATTCGCTCGGTCCCGCCTTCAATTCAGAGAGCGGTAGTACCGCAGACCGCCACTAGGAGGTGAGGAGCAACCAAGGAGCCGGGATAGTGTGGTGTGTAAACGGTCGTCTTGGCTTGGTTAACTGATCCAAGCTCAGACTGGTCTCGGCTCGGCTCGGTTAAAAAAGTGTAGTGTAAACGGGCCTATAAACAGTGGGGCGATCGTTCTTTTGCTGTCGCTGCTCCACCCACTGTGGAACAAACTACCCCTGACATCCGCACCACTACTGATCTCAGCCTTTTTAAAACAAAGCTTAAAGTCTAACTCGCATGTAAATGTATTTTAACACAGTTGCATTCAAATAGACACCAGAGTAAAGAAATGTATATTATATGTGAATTATGTGCGCCGTTTGGAAGTAATTTCGAAAAACTTGCTGTATATGCAAATGAGCCCGACCATTCCTCAATCGGCTGATCCGGTATGTGACGTCACACACAGAACGAGTACCGTGCATCCGGCAATAACACTGTCTGCAAACACTGCGACTTTCCTCGCTCGTGAAGTGTGAATTGCATAAAACACTTTTGTCACTGCCGGCAATCCATCCTTTGGCGTTTCTTTTATGATTTTATCCCATTTCTTTCAGACCTTTTGATCCACCGACCAAGTATGTAGCGATACTTTCTGGCCTGCACTAGACTGCGGTTAAGTTGGTTTGACATGGACATTCAAGTTCCGCGGAGTCAGCGGAGCACTCTGGACAAACAAAAATCAAATCAGATTTGTTGACGGTCCCACCGCGTATGGGAGAAGAGAGAAGCTGAGAGACGCTGGCCGAAATCGGAGTCCTTCAACCGGATCATTGTGAGCTAGATCCCGCTGACTCCGCGGAGCTTGAATGTCCAATGTCAAACCAACTTCACTGCGGTCTGCACTAGCCTATAAGCGACACTACAGCCACCAACTACGCACCTAGAAGGCATTTTACCTTGTAATTAGTTTGGCGATATTTTTTATAAGCGCTTGCTCAAAGTACACGTGAATCCGCAGATTTGGTGTGTGAAAGAATCCCGGGAAAACATACATATATATCCTGGTTCACCATACCGGTGGTACAATGCAAACAATGTGTGTTATTATGCAAGTTTGATTCGCGCATTCTGGGTGTTCTTAAACTGACGTCACACTGTTGGAAATGGCCGATCGTAAACGGAGGCAGCACTCAAACGCGAAATACCATAATCAGTGTAAAAAATGTGCGATATTTCATATTTAAACTTCGTTTGAACACTTTTGATACATGAAAATTCAAA
>NC_046376.1:35221503-35259113 GCF_011125445.2 Fundulus heteroclitus | reverse complement strand
CATGCTCACCTAAGGCTTATCGGCTTAGATGTTTTCACTTCTCGATGAATCCACTTAAGGGGCCATGACATCACGTATAAACTATTTCATGCAGTTGATGTTGCTGCATAATTAAATTCTCCAAAGAATTTCATTGGTCTGGGACCGTCTTGGGGCATCTGCGCCTCCCTACTGAAGCTGCTACCCCCGCAAACCCGACCCAGGATAAGCGGAAGAGGATGGATGGATGGATGAAGAATTTCATTAATACAATAATGGCAACCTTTTTCTAGGGGGTTGGTTTGCAGGCCCAATATCCCTTCCAGTAAGAGGGTGGGTACTGTAATGATATGCGGCTCTACCTAGTTTACGTCACTGTTCATTGGCTACAAGCATATTTAAAAACCATTCAAACATGCCTATTTCCCCTCCATCACACCCTGTTCTTGGCCCAATACTGTGGCTAGTGGAAGAGTATGTGTTGCAGGATGTCAGACAGGGAGGCCAAGCTGACCAAAGGCTTTAACCTGGCGGCGCGATTCATCATCACACAGTGGGACCGAAGTCCACTGTCCACGGCAGCAGTGCACGAGCTCTCCATCGCCACCGCGGCAGAGAGCCTGCTGCCCTGCTGCTTCAGAGAGAGCTCATACGTTGTCAGATGAGACAGCATTTAGAAATAAAATAAACTTAAAGGTCATGACAGCGTTGTGGTTGCCACCTCCAGTGTTGGTACAGAAGTTGTTTTTTTTTCAGTAAAGTAAGCTGAACTTATGAACATAACACAGTCTCGTATTGGACCGCGGTGAAGTTAGGTTTAGGTTGGATATTAAAAAAATCCCACCTCTGATTCTCTCATCCTTGGGAGAAAGTGGAAACTTCCATCCGTTTCTGAGCACGCTTTGACATAACAGTTCCCCGTTTTAGTAGCCCTCCTCTGCTCGAGTGGGGCAGTCAGACATGCTAGTGCAACTCGCCATTAAATCAGCTGGCCGTGTAGCAGCGAGGGGGAGAAGGAGACGGGAAGGGGAAACCTGTTTGCTTAATGGGTGCTCTAATTGGAGAATATGAATTACATAGAAAGATAACCTACCTGAAGATAAACTGATTTCTGATCTGACCATGTTTGAGCAAAGAAATGAAGCTGACTGCCCATTAGCAGACCCTTTGGTACCAGCCTTATCAGTGCACAACAGATCATATTATACCTTTAAAACCCACCGAAAAAATTAGATTTGTTGTCATGGCCCCTTTAAGTAGCTACTATTACCTCTTTACTTTTCTTTTACATACAAATTACTCCAGGATCAGTGCTTTTGTGCAAAATCGCTTTTATGCTGTGAAAACAGGTACTCAGGAGATTAAATCATATTTTCTTATATTTTTTCTATATATATTTGCAGGAGCTGTGGAAAGTCACTGCATCTTCACTGCATTTGAACAAACCCGATCGGATTCTAACTTCGGCTGCACCAAGAATTCAGACGCTGAGCAGAATCGTCCAACGCATCAGCTGATCGGCCCTGACCACAGACTGGCTGGTGGAAGCTCCAAATATCTGTGAAAATGAATGCACCGTAGCTTAATGCAACTAGGCTGTGTTAATGACATCACCCTGTGGCTTTGATGCTGTTGATACATGAAGAAGAATTACTGTTGGCTATTTTCATAGCCAGCAGTAATTGTAGTTGGCTATTGTTGGTGATTAAAAATGAAGTGGAAGCACAGAGATGCTTAGAAGCTACAAAGGAAAGTATGTCTTGTTAGACATGTTGAGACAGGAACGCTGACAGATCAGGAAGAGCCGAGGATGGCCTGAACGGAAGGCTGCCAAGTTGCTCTGTTTTAAACCTTCTCCGCCATGGAGCATTCTGGTATGGAAATATTGACAGGATTTTGGAAAAGCACAGAGACTTGTGGTGTGGGATGAATGTGTGTGTGTTAGTGTGATTGGGTGAATGTGGCTTTAAAGTGCTTTGAGTGGTAGGGGGGACTAGAAAACGCAATAAGTATTAAGCCCATTTACCATTTGTAAAAAAAAAAAAAATACATAGAAGTCAGCAATGGTGCACAGAGCTGTTCTTATTTATTTCCCAACTCAACTATTATACTGAGGAATGATAATTATTATTATGATAGCATGGCAGAATCCTGACTTAAGCGGGATTTTACCAATATGAGTGCAGTTCTTAGCTGTGATTACATTTGGAAATTGGGCGCCTCGCTGCAAAATGAGAGCCACAGCTCAGGGGACTTTTATGTATCAGAACAACATGGTGCTGGCTGGGGTGCATCTCAGGGGTTGACTGTGAAATAAATACCCGACTTTCAGTCAGCTCCCTCTGAAAAGCTCTGGTTGGAAAGATCGCAGCGTAGTTAGAACCTGGAACGGCAACCGGCAACGCCACGGTTCCTCCAGATACCTTCTGTAACGCAGGGGTCAGTCCAGAAATAATTGCTGGTGGGCGATGTGAACGGGCTGATAAGCTACCTCATGTGCCAGCGGGTCAGCAAGGAAAACCACTCTCAATCCTTCCTTTGGCGAGTCCTCCAGCAGTGCCAACGCTGCCATTGTTCCACATTACACCGCTCCTTTATGCAGCGATTCATGGACATGTGATTGTCTCCACTTTGAGAATCACCCCTGACTTGTTAGGAATTAATCTGCTTCTCTGACCCTGTTTGTCTTTTTCAGTGAAAATAAAAAGTGTTCCGTGAATATTCCATGCATTTAATGTGCATTGACGTCACAGGGCTGGTGCTCATTTACATCAAAATGAGACACAAACAGAAATATTCAGTTATCTGATTGAAGGTTGTTTCCATTATTTTTAGGTATGTGTTACGTTGTTTGGCTATATGTGATTATATTTCTTTGTACAGATTTAGATCATAAATGCTCCCAACTCATTAAAAAACACTGGTTTTCAATACTTCTTGAGTTAAATAAAGTTGAATGAAGTTGTATATGAGGATATATTAGGGGAGCTTTAGTACTTTGTGATTTGTTATTGTTAAGTTTGCGTTGCTGACGCTCATTTTCACCCTAGGGTCAAAAGTTTGTGTGAACCCGCTCATTTTAATGCATGCATTGATTTTTATACATCCTGAGTTGTGGGTTAACATTTGCACCACAAGTTTTTTTGTGCGCACATGAGGCCAAAGATGAAATGAAAAGTTGACTGGATTTAACCATAATGGTAATATTACTGTTTTATCGCTGTTTGGTCTTGTGAAAACGTGTGGAGTAACAATAATAAACTGTAAAACAAGGCCAGCTGAGTTATGTTTTCTAAAGTTGTTTTTTCCTTCCAGATGAGCCAGAAGTTTGGTCAGAAGTTTGTTTGGTTCTTTGTTCCAGATTTTCTCGTTTGTCCAGTCTGAGAGCTCTCAGGTGTCTATTTTTCCTCACAATGTTGTTGGTGACATTAGCTATTTTTATTTTAACAGCTGAAAGGCTGAGTTTGAACAATGTGAAATAGAAAAATTGTCGGCGCCTTATTTAAAATAGAGTATTTGGGAGTTTGAACGAGACCAGGAGGAGTGAGTCCTCTCATTCCTCCTGGTCTCCCTCCCTCCTCAGATTGTTGATCTGAAAGCAAATCCTCAGAGGAGTTTCAACATATCATCCAACATTTAAAAGAGCAATCAAGTTAATGTAGGCTGTTGCTATTAAAGATGAGCTAGATGGACCTTTTGGGGTTGAAGTTGGATTAAAAATCCCCTCCAGAACCAGAAGATGTTCCTTTAAAAGGTGGTTCAGGAGAAAGTCTTCATCTTCCACAGACTGATTTCTCTGCAGGGCAATGCTCCATCGCAGACATCAAGGTCCTGCACTGCATGGTTAGCCAGTGAAGGCTTTCAAGATTCTCTCGCCCTCCAATTAAATTACCATTAAGAATAGCATGCTGCATTTACTCAGCATTAAATTCTACTGATATGATGAAATAAGTGTGACCAAAAATAGCAACAACTGAATAGATCTAGTAGAGGCCAAGACCTTTTCTTAAAGCACTGTGTTAACAATTGTGGTCCTGGATTTCATTTACAGGTATTGGAGCATGACATGCTTTTCAGATTTTTATTATTTTTAAAATGTAATAATCTCTAATCCTTATCAGTCCAATAATGCACTACTCTGTGTTGGTTTACCAACTACCGAATCAATACCAATAAAATCACCTTGATGTTTTTGTTGTAATTCGCCACTGAGGTTTTTGCCCATTCTTCAAGGCAAAACCGCTCCAGCTCCTTCTTGTTGGATAGTTTCACTTGTGAACGTCAGTCTTCAAATCTAACCACAAATTCTGTATTGAATTGAGGTCTGGGCTTTGACTAGGCCATCCCATCACTTTATACACTAATGCCTTTTTTTCTGACCAGTCCTCCATAAAGCCCAGCTCAATGGAGCGTACAGTTTATTGTGCTCTTATGTGACTGTCTATTATCTGCTATGAGGCTCCCCAGCTCCTTCAGGGACGCCTTTGGTCTCTGTGCTGCCTCTCTGATACTGACAGATCATGTGTCACTTATATTGCAGATAAGTGGACTTTTGAAGAGAAATTGTTGCATCAGAGCTCAGGGGCCTCATGAAGTGTTGCAGCATGTTCCCCACACTATTGATGGTGTCTGTACTGACACCGTGTTGTTCTATAAGGACACCTGCTGGATCCTAAACACCATTGCAGGCTACTTAGTTGAAACGCAGTTCCAACACATTAAAGTAACATAACTGCATTTCAGTTGTATGTCATGTTTTATTTTATATCCCAATTTAAGTTATCTAAGTTTTACATATCATAGATAACACATGCACCAGGAGTTCCTGGGCCCATCCCAAGTTTCTGTTTTCCAATTTCTCATTCCACAACAGATGCAGATCCATCACATGAAATAGGATTAAAAAAAAACATTTAAATCACAGGTAGGAATGGAACAAAATACATAAACACATACACAGGTCAGGGGAGTTAGCTGGCCAATCAAGAACAGGAACACCATGGTCATGGAACCGCCTTCTGGTACCTTGGGAAGGATGCCAAGTCCTGCTGGAAAATAAAATCAGCTCCATACAGTTGGCAGACGGAAGCATGAGGAGCTCTAGAGGTTTCTGGCAGATGGCTGTGGACTCAGAAAACCCTGTGGAGCTGAACCAGCAGACGCCATGGCATCCCAGATCATCACTGACTGGGAATTTCCCTCTGGACTTAAAGCAACATTCTGTCCCTCTCCAAGCTTCCTCCAGACTCTGGGACTAGGGCTGAACGATTTTGGAAAATAATCTAATTGCATTTGTTTTCTTAATATTGTGATTTAATGCAATTTTTTTCCAGTTTAATTTATCATGTGTTTTAAATAGGGCTGGGCAAGTTAACGCATTAATTTCGCGTTAATTCATTAGACTATTAACGGCGATATTTATTTTATCGCGCATTAACGCATGTCAGCTTTCAGTCAGTGTCAGTCAGCAGGCGTGCTGACTGCAGCGCGCTGTCACGGCAGCCCTCTCCCGCTTCCCCTCCCCTCTCGTACATGGCTCAGCGGCGCCAGCCAATCAGCACGCAGGCTCAGCCTGGCCCGCCCACTCAGCTCTCACACAAACTTAATACACAAACAGCTGAGAGAGACCGCAGCAGCGGAAAAACATGAACAGGGGAAGTAGCACCGTTTGGCTTTATTTTAATACCGTAAATGAAATCAAGCTGTATGTTTTGTAAAAAGCCGGTTCATTTCAGTGGAAACACAACAAATTTATCTAAGCACGTGAAAAAACATGAAAACGTCGAGCCCCAGAAACGGAGAGAGGAGACGAAACTTCTGTCATTGCCCCGACAGACCCACAGACGTCTCTGACTGAGGCGTTTCAGTCCTCCAGGGAACATCCAGGTAGATCAGTGGATGGATGGATGGATGGATGGATGGATGGATGGATGGATGTTACTGGAGCCCACACATAACATGTAATTAAGACCTTGAAAGAACCCAGTACATATATTAAAAAGTGTTATTTAAGATAAGATAACATTAGCTAATCCTTTTTTTATCCCACGACGGGGAAATTTATAGGATTAAAGCAACAGGCAGGTCCACACAACACAGACAAAATTACATAAGGATTGAAATATATAAGAGGTGGATTAGCGAAAAAACACTGAACATAACATTATTGTTATTATTATTATTATAATTATTTAATTGTAATAATAAAATAAAAACCACAAAACCCAAAAGGTCAACAGTTTCATGATACATCAAGCTTAGGGACTGGCTAATATACAGCAGGTCAAAAAAGGCCATATTTTGGCTGCAGTGCTTGCTGTTCTCTTATGAAGAAAAGATCAACTAGTGCACTAAATTCAATAGATGGGTTGAAAATATCCAGTATAAAATAAGTGCTACAAATGTTACAACACTTTTGTTCATATGGCAGCAGAACATTAAAATAAAAGTGCTCTTTACACTACTTTTGAATTCATTCTTGGAGTTTGTAAATACAATGCGATTAATCGCGATTAATCAGGGCGATTAATCGCGATTAAATATTTTAATCGTTGCCCAGCCCTAGTTTTAAAATACATACAAACAACAAATCAATTTGTTTCCTCACCATGTTGATTAGTTGCTAAAAGACCCACAGCATCTAAACTCGGAGCAGTAATGATTGCGTTCTTCCTACAATATATTTCAACCAAAATTGCAATTTTGACTTTTCTCTGCATTAACCACAAGCAAAAAAATGGCCTCTAAATAAAGATGTTTGTAAACAACGACTATTTTAAATATGAACTTTTCATGTTTCTATTGGTCAGAATATTATTCAAGAGAACAACTTTTAATTTAACTGGACATCAATCCTTGTTGAACATAATATGCAAAGTCCAACCATCAAGCAAGTCTATGTATTAAACTGATTGACCTGTACTTAATGCTATGTATGATTATACAAACTCTAAATAAAGTACTAAAATTAGATTATCTTAATGCTGCAACCGTCTTCCCTTCCTTGTGAAGGCAAACCCACTTTAAACATTTTACCAACACCTAATGGACGTGTCTAATTCACTAATTGTTACATAGCCAAAAATTGCAGACCTCTGCGATTTGGAAATTGCGTTTTTTTTTTTTTAAATCTCTATTAAATTGAAAACGCGATTAATTGTTCAGCCCTATCTGGGACCTTGATTTTCAAAGGAAATGTAAGCTCTTTCAACTGAAATCAATATTTTGGACCATTGAGCATCAGTCCAGTTATTTGCTCCTTAGCCCAGGAAAGACGCTTGTAGCCCATGCCAAGAATTTGTGCATAGCAGTCCTTGATACACCAACTCCAGCCTCAGTACAGCTCCCCTTGATTCGTGAAGAGATATTCTTTGACAATCCTCACAAGGCTTTGGTTTTCCCTGTTGCTGGTGCACCTTTTCCTATCACATTTCTTCCTTCCACTCAATTTGCTGTTAATATGCTTGGACACAGAACTCTGTGAAAACCAGCTTCTGTAGCAATGAGCTTTTGTAGCTTACCTTCCTTGTGGAGGGTGTCTGAACTTCCTCTGGACAGTCATGATTGTGTAGGCCATAATATGGCCACTACATAGGATTTATACATTAAAAGGCTTTTTTTTTTTCACACTGGTGCAATATTTCAATTTTCTGACACTGGATTTTGGTTTTGCATTCTCTGTAGCCATAGTTGTCAAAATTACAAGAAATAAAGACTTGGAATATTTCACTGTGCGAAAGGAAGGACAAATATTTACAGAATATTCTAATTTTTTGAGATGCACCTGTAATTTGTTATCCACATTGTTCAGTAGTTGAAGCCTCCATCAGTCCACCTGTCTGTGGTTTGGCTGCCAAACGTTCAGGCAGGAGTAGGGATTGCACAAGACCAGCTCCATCTGCTTTATGAGCTTTTCGCTTACAGGTTTTTTAGCACCAGCTTTTTTCAGCCCTTTTGCAGAGCAGGGCTGATCAGGGTGGAGTAGGGCCGAGATGTGATGCAAGCAGGCTGCTGTTCACTAATTAAGTGAGGAGAAACAAAAAGGTACAAAATACAAATGTTTTTAATTTATTTATAAATATTTATTTACTGTTTCATTCTTTCCAGTTTCTCACAGATTTCTTTAGTGTTGCTGTCTCACATTTCTGCTTGACAGCCGCAGAGTGCACACCACTGAGGTGGAATTAAAGGCCGATGACTATGATAATGAATGATCTACCATAAAGGACTAGTGATTTGACAAGAAATAACAACAATAGTAGAGTAACAATTCTAAATTTATTAACAAAAGTAGGGATCAGTAGCTTCACAAAGGAAAATAAATAGCTCTAAACCTTCCCCAAACTTTATAATTTAACTGTTTTAAAGTAAAGTCATGAGTGAAAGTCTGAGGAGAGGGATGTGGTACACCAGCAGTGCTACCTTTCTGTTCCACGGTTGTTAAATACATTCAGAATATCTGTAGTCTGGAATGCCTTCTTCATCGCCTACGTTTCTTCAGGTTTCGTTACACAGGACAGAGGAATGTCGGTGGAATTGCACTGAAGAGGTTTAACCTCCATACGATTTTCCTGGGGATTCAGCTTCTCGTTGCAGCACCTCCAACATGTCAGGAATCCAAGCAGCCCTAACCCAGAGGCCGACTTTATGACTTCTAACACCTGTTCTCCACTTCTATCTACATTTTGGAAGGCTTATTGAGAACTTGGGTTGCATTAAGGTGGCCATGATGCACCACAACATGAAAGATCACAGTAGAAAAGCTGCTTTCTAACCTCAACTGAAAAGCAGACCATCAGCTCCAGCCTCATCTCACATTTCCAAACACTTCCCAGCCCAAACATTAGTCCTGTGCCCATGATATGATGAGCCCTCTTCCCTCGTACTGCGCTGGTCAGTGGGGTTTGACACCTAAAGTTGTATGTATCGGTGGGGTCGTAGTGGTTGGTGGAGGTGTGTGGGGTGCTGTTTGAAAGAAGTATAGCTGGAAAGAAAAGAAAAAAAACAAGGAGTTAAAGCAGTTTGCGGCAGACCGATGTGACCACACCCACAGAGCTCCCTTACCTTACAGCCAATCGCCAGCAGCGTGTGCAACACTACAATGGTCACCACTGTGGCCACCGCTGCTACTTTGGTGTCATCCCGGACAACGGGCCAGAAGGTGAGCACCAGGACTGAGCCGGAGATCACCATGGCAACTACGATCAGCGTCCATTGCAGCCAGTCAAATGGTATGATCCACAAAATCTGGATGGAGACAAGTGAGCTATCAGACTCTGACCATCTGCAGATGACACTGAGGCAGGATACCCCTCCAACTCTGAACAGATGGAGGGGTATTAGCACCAAGCACGGATCCTTTATTCAGCTCAGATCCAGAGAACTTAGAAAGGAGGACAGTTCCCAGCTAAGGTATTTATATCAGATGGACCTCTTTCCATTTTCTCAGGTTACAACCACTGACCTAAATGTGTTTTATTGGGATCCCTGGTTACAGACCAACATAAAGTAAAGCTTAATTGTGAAGTGGAAAGAAAATGATATGTGCTTTCAAAAAATTGTTGTACACATCAAATTCTGAGAGGTGTGGAATGCATTTATTTTCAGGACTCTTTACTTGGACACTCCTGAATGAAATCCACTACATGCAGCTGCCTGCAGAGAATACTCTTCTTTTTTTTTTAAAGTTTACCTGTGTTATTTTAACTCGGTACACATTCAGCTCTGCTGTGAAGGCCTGAACAAATAGCTTCAGGATAACTAACTCTAGAGAAGCTGCAAAGATCCACAGCTCAGGTGGAAACTCTGCTGCGCGCACCACAAATCTAGCCTGTATGGAACATCAGAAATCACAAAGACAAAAGGTCTCCAGTTTGTGGTTGCACACTATGACACCATGAGGGGGAAAAAAAGAGCTTTGGTCAATTGAACATTACAGGACTGTCTCAGAAAATTAGAATATTGTGATAAAGTTCTTCATTTTCTGTAATGCAATTAAAAAACATGAAATGTCATACATTCTGGATCCATTACAAATCAACTGAAATATCGCAAGCCTTTTATTGTTTTAATATCGCTGATTATGGCTTACAGCTGAAGAAAACTCAAAAATCCTATCTCAAAATATTAGAATATTTCCTCAGACCAAGTAAAAAAAAAATTATAACAGCAAAACAAAATCAAACATTTGAAAATGTCCATTAATGCACTGAGTACTTGGTTGGGAATCCTTTTGCACAGATTACTGCATCAATGCGGCGTGGCATGGAGGCAATCAGCCTGTGGCATTGCTGAGGTGTTATGGATGCCCAGGATGCTTCAATAGCGGCCTTTAGCTCATTTGCATTGTTGGCTCTGGTGTCTTTCAGCTTCTTCTTCACAATACCCCACAAATTCTCTATGGGGTTCAGGTCAGGGGAATTGGCAGGCCAATCAAGGACAGTAATGCCATGGTCAGTACACCAGTTACTGTGAGAATCTTATGTCGTCTCTTAACCACTACCATACTTGTGATTTAGTTTACTGAACCAAGCTGAGTGTTTTTCAAGGCTCAGGAAACCCTGCAGTGTTTCCAGTTAATTAGACGATTCAAGTGATTAGTTGAATAGCCTACTAGTATACTTTTTCACGATATTCTAATATTTTGAGATAGGATATTTGGATTTCTTAAGCTGTAAGCCATAATCAGCGATATTAAAACAATAAAAGGCTGGCGATATTTCAGTTGATTTGTAATGAATCCAGAATGTATGACATTTCATGTTTTTTAATTGCATTACAGAAAATAAAGAACTTTATCACAATATTCTAATTTTCTGAGACAGTCCTGTATGTCAACATGCATGTATGGCAGAAAACTAACACTGCACATCACCCTAAACACAGCATCCCCATTATAAAACACGGAGGAGGCAGCATCATGCTGTGGGAGTGCTTTTCATCAGCAGGAACAGGGAAGCTGATCAGAGCTGATGAGAAGGTGGATGGAGCTAAATCCAGAACAATCCTGGAAGAAAGCCTGTAGGCTGCAGAAGACCTGAGACTGGGCTGGAGGTTCGACTTCCAGCAGGACAACCACGCTGAACATCCAGCCAAAGATACTCTGGGAGGGTTTAGATCAAAACATTTCCGGGTGTTAGAAAGGCCTCGTCAAAATCCAGATCCAACCCCAATTGAGATTTTTTGGCACACAACAAAACGATGTCCACAGAATCATTCTGACTGAAGCTGAGCTATTAAGCTGAGAAGTGTTGAGACAATGTTCAGTCTGTAGATGTGTAAAGCTGGTCAACAGACACTAAAAGTCTTGGTGGTTCTGCAAAGTGTTTACTCAAGGGGGCAGAATACAAAAACATGCCACACTTTTCAGATTATGTGTTAAAAAGTGTGTAAACTTTGGATGCGAGCTATTGATTAATGACCAAATCTAAAGTTGAATAATCTTATTGAGGAATGACTTATTGATTTTTAAATATGCTCAATTTAAAAAGAGGCACCTCTTTATATTTTAACAATGTAATGTACCTCCAATATTAAATACTGACTGAATTAACAAAAAATATGTTTCTTTCACATATTAAACTTGGACATGATAAACTATTACAAAGCAGGATCCTATAAGTTTACTGAATAGAAAAAATAAGTTGAATAGAATAAAATACGTGAAACACTATTAATCCTCACCTAATCCCTCACCATCAACCGTGCTTTTGACATCACATCTTTTTGTGTCATGTTACCATTTTTTGCGTAATGCTCTCCGCTTTTCTGTCATCACATCCTTGCCGTTTGAGCACATCAGTGAATTTTGGTTGAGAAGTTGTCATCGTTTGGCCATGCAGCACAGCCGAACGCTGCTATTAGGCTGAGATCTTAAGGAGCTTGTTGAGTGTTTATATTTAAAACCAGAACCGCATAAAGTGCATTTAGCATCCTTGCCATCATTAGACATTGGAAAATAATCCCACACTGGACTCCATGTGGACCATGTCACGCTCCTGGCTGCATCCAAAAATGTCTATTGGGTAAGGACTCTTTAGCCAAAGTGGAGGTGTGTCAGGGTCATCATGATAAGTGCTATCCGAACAATGCAGTCAGTAACATAGGAACCTCGCAATGTTCCTTACCAGTTCTAAGGAGCTATAAGGAATCCCACAATCCTTTGCATGATATGATGTATAAGCACAGCCCACCTCATGGAAATTAACAAAAATGGTTGGAGAGAAGAGAGCATGTAATATCGTAATTTACTCTTTGGCATATTACATGACTTGTTGGTGATCCAAGTGGATCAAAGGCCTTAGGCCATCTCCGCCTTTGTTGTCTACAGCAAAGATCCGATGGACAGTAGAACAGTGGAACAGCAAAGTTTTAAATCAAAGGAAGCAATAAAATCATCAGCTGTGATGTGATGAATTCTAATGTATACATGTGTTAACCATGAAAATTAAACTGGGTTTTTGTTTATGGCAGCTACACATGTAGGGCAAATACACATTGTTTATTTTGTTTGCATATAATGTATTTACACCATTTTCTGTTTAAAACCAAACCTTTTCTTAAACTTAACCCAAAATAAATATAACAAAATCATTGCCAGTATGGCAACTCTGTGTAAGAAGACAATAACAAGCAATTGGACCAGTTACTGTAAAACTAGATGTTTTGACAGTAATGCTCAATATTTTCCAGTTACACGCCTTCATGTGTGTTGGTTTGTGAGATGGACAACTTCAGCAGCCCATTGCTTTTTCTAAAGACTGTAGGACCAGATTTGACTAGAATCATCCATGTGCGTTTCCAAGGGTTTGTGTTGGCAAAACTGTGGAGCAGAGTGAATACTTCTGGAAGGCCCAGGATGTACTCACTGATGTAGGGATATAGATGAAGAGGGAGTATCCGTAGACGCACACAGTCTCCAGGAAGGAATAGCCTCCAACCTGCCTCTCAGTCCCCTGTCTCCAGGTCAGGAAGGCCCACAGAGCGATGGGCACCAGCCAGGCGTACAGGAAGATCACCACTGCAGCTATGGCAACTGCAGTGAGGCAAAGTAGAATTAGCATGCTGCGGGAACCACCAGGGTAAGGTCATGCCGGTTATAAGAGACCGGTCCAGACTGACCTCTGTGGAACTGTGGCCTGTAGTGATAGGTGGGGTTGCCAAGCTCACTGAGGAAGGTGGACAGGTTCCCACTGATCGCTACTGAGAACACCAGAGTCACGCAAATCCAAAACGGGCCTGCACAAACACACAAATACACAATATTAAAAAATCAAACTACGACCTGCATTTTAATTTAATCTCTCCTCATTGACTAAATCCATTCTGAACCCAACAGCATGTGTTCAGATGTTGGCCATTTAACTTACCATACAGGTCTGGGTTATTCCTGAGGTAGTGTTTGACGAAGTTTCTTCCAGGTAAAGGCATCACCGAGCCTTTGACTCTGTCCAGCACCTGTGGTGGGGGGGGGGGGGGGGGGGGGAAAGCAAAGCAACATAAATCTACTATCAGACTATAGCTGTGTTCAGCCGGTATTTACAGACAGGCTGTGGACTGTGCACGTTAGCTCATACCTGCATAGTGTCCACATTAAAGAAAGACTGATAGTATTCAAACGTCCAGAAGCCTCCACTTGGTTTCTGTCCTCCTAAAAGCTGCAAGCACAGAACAGCTGTCAACATCTGTCCACTCCAAACACCAAGAGTGCACTTCATGTTCGGTCCTCAGACCTCTGAACTCTCCTGGTGAGCCTCCTCGTCCTCAGACAGGTCCAGTTTTACATCCTCCCCAGCCGCTGTGGCGGTGGGCTCACTCGGTGCAGACACGCTGAGCGTGGAGGCCCCGGGGTCCGCAGATAGAAGGTCCGCTGCTTCTTCAAACTCTACATACCATGGAGGACGACGGGTGTTAAACTATGTCATTTTCTCCTTCCATTTTTACAATTCTGTTCCACTTTGTGTTGGGATACCAAATAAAATCCCAATGAAATACGGTGAATGTGTAGATTTTATGTGATAAAATGTGGAAACATTTAAGGGGTGTGACTAGTTGGTTGGTTTTGTAGATTCAGATGAAGAAAAGGGAATATGTTGTATCTTTGCAACAGGCTACTGGTAAAAGGAGACAAAAGATTTGCTTGCTAGGTTTTTATACAGTGATATTTTAAGATATTGATTCATCCCATGGGTTTAGGGGTCCTTCCAGTCTGAACGATTCAATGTCCCGAGCGAAATAATTTTACCCAAAAAAACCTAAATGTTCAGGTTAAAGCACTAAACTGGATTTCAATAAAAATAATAATTAAAAACCTCCTGGAATACTGATCAAAACCACTGTTCTAGAGTTTCAAAACAAAATATGCTTTTATTAAAAGTAAAACATAAATGTATCACATTAAGTAAGGAAATGTGCGTTTAACATGTTATTTTTATTGTAACAATACATCTTAGACGCTCTGGAAGCTGGTTTGTTTCCGCTTACGATGCCTCATCTGTAACGTAGCAGAGATCGTTAGCTTTGCCCATTAAAGAATAAACCCTGTCTACCAATGCCAAACAGTCTTTTTCTGATCTCGTTTGGTGAGGTTTGCTGGGTTGGATGATTGAATTTTGAAGAAACAAGACATGCTGGCAACATAAAAACCAAGGTGGCTTTGTAGGCCTCAAACAGCACCGGTTAGAGGTCTGCAGGCCATTTTATCCCCTCCTCTTCAAAATTCTGGAGGATAAAACTGCAGGGATAACGTTAACATCTTGGAGGAGTGTATGTAGTCCTATAAAGTGGAGATAGGGGATTGTCATTGGTTGCAGAATCTCATCTTGATATCTTGCTCCATTGAGATCGCTTCCAGTGACACTAAGCCTTGTTTTTCCAGTGAGCGGGCTGCTGCCCCACACCATCACACTGCCTCCACCCAAAGCTCTTAGGAAAGATTTGGCAGGTTTTTCAGTGGGTGGATCACACTTACAGATGGCTGCTGCTCAAGCCTCAAAAGCAGTTTGCCTACAGGCGTGGTGGTCCCAGTGCAAAGGGAAACTAACAAGCTTTCCAACAGTAGAACATTTATCGCCATGAAGAATCGTTACAACAAAACCAAACAACGATTTTCTTATTTTGTAAAGTTTTTACACGCTAACGTAAAATTAAATTTTGCTGATAGTGCTCTCAAAGGCAGTGCACTTATCCAATCTAACCAGCAGATGTCGCAGTTTACCCACCACGTTGATCTCCCGATGGGCAGCTTTGCCAAACAGATGGTGACAGAATGTGAAAACGATGTTTTGTTCATCGACAGGTTTGGGTGTGAGGCTAAAAACACGGAGGGAAGCGGACATATTTACCTTGGAACTGCAGATCATTTGGACTGGCCATCGTTTGTCTAGAGGACACAAAACAGATTCAAGCAGAACCTAAAACAGAGGGAGTTCAGGGAATTGCATGCTCTGAATGATGTGACGAATAAGCCAATTTCATTAAAAACAACCAGGATTAAATGCACCATTAAAATACGTTCCAATCAGCCGAATATCAGATACCGTGGTGTTTCAGGCCACAGTGTGAAAAGATAAAGCTTCTAAATGAAAACGAGCCAACCTGTCTACAAAGACGCAGCTGATACAAAGCTGGGCTTGCCGCCGTCCGGCTGCGCTGCTTCGCTCCCGATGTTTTACCTGAAGGAGGCAGGAACGTCTCTGAAGCAGGTCGGTTTAATGGACTGCCAGCATCACTGCGGCGTCTGCACACAAGCCGACAGCCGCTGCTGTCACAGAGCAGGACTTCCGGTACACGTCACCACGTAAACAAAGTCATCACGTGAACATGTTTGTCAAACTTTTAAATAATTTGTTTCTCAACTACACTAAAATGTTTCTAGTAACTCATAACATACATCAAACGTTATTTTCATACATATTTTTTTCTTTATTGCCCTTTAAGGCGCGCGGCGGAACCTTTGTGACACCGGTCTTTATGGCGGAAGACTAAAGCCGAGGCACTGAGACGCCGCCATTTTGGTTCCATGTGAGGTCTTTGCTTTTGACATGTTTAGCTGCGGATGAAGGTGACCGTGTTCGGTAGAAAGATGGCCTCGGTGCGGACGGCCAGGAGGATGTTCTGTGCTGCGGCGGCTCCGGTTCCGGGCAGCCGCTGGGAGAGGCTGAAGAACAGTAAAGCGGGTGAGAAACTAGCGTAGCCACGGAGAGCTTAGCTGAGCTTCCGGCAAAATCCAGCCAATGATTGTTGCTGGAAATGACTTTGAAGTGGCAGTCTCTGATGTTGAAAATGCATCTCACAGTTAACTTCTTAACAGGCTGCAGAAGTGAGGAAGCCCTTTATACAGAACTGGGTGTCGGCAGTAAAACGTTGCTGTAGCTGTGATCCCGGCGTGAGAGAATTAAGCAGGATTTACGTGCATGTAGCCGATGGCTGCAGAACACAGGCGTTCATCTGTTTTGTTATAGAAGAAATCTGTTTCATGCAACGTAACATTTGAACTGAATGCTAAACTGAGTGTTTTATGCAGCTAAGCACATAAACTCAACAGCCATATCTGTTTAATTGCGCTTTAACACTGAAAGTAGATCAGGTAACTTAATCACCTGGCTGCAGCTCCATGCATTTAGACGTGGTGAAGACGGCTTGCTGAGGTTCTTTAATATATCCAAAGACTCATCCATCCATCCATCCGTCCATCCATATGAAAATTAAACAATATATATAATATATATATATATATATATATAAGAGATTAAGCCCCACCATTAACATTGAGTGTGTGTAAGCCAATGCTTTGCCTTACATGTGTTCCCCCTGTCTCCAGCTGTGTGGTGCCGCAGCCTGCTGTCCGACTACAAGGAAGCGTGCAGGGAGTCGGTGGTTGGTGCTTGGGAGCGGCCTCTAAAGACATCGGTGTACGTGAGCCTGCTGGGAGGCGCCTGGGCCTGTTCTCACACCAAACCTGACCAGTCGTCTTTTGAGGGAGCCCTGCTGGAGCGCTCCAACCAGCTGGGCCTTCTGTCGCCGTGGATCCGTAACGGCGTCTCTGACGGCCACGTTCAAGGCCTGGTGAAGCTTCGTAACGAAGGTTGCCTCCGCTACGCCAGCCTGGGACTTCTCTGTCTGGTCTACCGCGCTGACTACGACCCGGACGCCATGCTGTACGAAGCCCGGTGCTCCAACCTGTCGGTGCCCTGGAGGGAGCTTCCTCAGCGCGTCCTGGACGTGGGCTTCATTGGCCGCTGGTGGATACTGGACTCAAAGATGCAGGACTATGACGTGAATAAGGAAGAATACAAACACCTCCCGGCACACATGCAGGGTACCTCACCCCCCAGCCCTCAGGAGGTGGAGAGGAACGAGAGGTTACACAGGGATTCCTGGTTACCGCTGACGATGGAGGACAAGGAGGAATGAAGTGATGGAGAACGTTAGTGAGGAGAGTCAAATGAAGCTGCGAGGGAGGAACGGACTGCAGTTTGATCCGTGTAGGCCAAAATAAAACCATGTGCTCTTATTCCCACTGGTTTCAGTGTTGGATTCAACTTAAGTAATGCATTTTCAGCCTGATAGAGAAACATCTAGTTCAGACCTTTTTCTGGTTTTTACATTTTGAGTTGGTGAATATTTCAGGAAATCTGCCTGCTTTTCCCACACATGATGACTGATCAGTGTCTGGCTGAATAAAACTGTTTTATTCCTCGTAGCATTGTTTGTGTCATTCAGGCACAGCGGACGGTTTTCCAGCATGAACGGCCTGATTGAGGTATTGACAGTGGGTTTTTGGTTTGTACTTTCAGTGTGTCTGGCCTACAGTCTTGATGGTCAAACATTCCCATACATTTATTATCTTATATCTGGGCTAACAGCCAATGCTTTGTAAATGTTCACTTGACATCTGCTTATAACCAGGACTGGGAAAATAAATTATTCTGTTGCAACACAAACTATTTTTAAGGCTTGTAGAAGTTATGAAAAAACTTCCCAATAATAAACAACTCTGTCTAGTTCTGTCTCATAAAACCCCACTAAAATCCACTGGAGTTTGTCCTTCTTATGTGATGAAAAGTTTAATGTGAATATTTCAGGTATCTAGCATCTGACGAGCTTCCAGCTACAGAAACTTGTCAGACTTTTAGATTATCAGCCATAGAAGGATGGATGTCTGACTTGAGATGAATTTTCATCTTTAGGAGATGGTTTTCAGATTCTGTTCATTCCCAGCACATGAACACTGATGCACAGCACACACAAGATAGTGGATCTGTGGTGAGTTCAAGGAAAGTTTGCATCAGCCCCTCAATGCAAGCAGGGCCTGCGCTCTCAGCCTCGCATTTAAAGCTCAGCCACAAGGGAGCATGGATTATATCGCTGGTGTTCAGTGTGTGATGCTGGTAATATATGACTCCTTAACACTATCAGATGTCATGTGCTGAAAGTCACAAGTCAGGGTGTAGGTTCTGCTTTTTAACAGCCAGGCCTGTGTTTTAATACTAGGTTTTCACCACCAGATGGTGCTCTAGTGCAAAAGAGTTGTCGATTCAGGTCAAGTTGAAAAATTTTTCTTATCTGCGCAAAAATGTGAAACGAGGCACACGTAAAGCATTCAGAGCAACTGGAAGTTCTTTATTAAATTTGATTATTTCTCCAGTGTAGTGTTAGTCTTTTTATCTACCTTGTCTTTCTCTAAATCTTTCAGAGTTCCCGAGTAGAGGGAAAGATAAATGGTGCTAAATACATAGACATCATTTACGTAGACGACCCATTGGATGCTGCCGGCCGCTAGGCCGACGTGCCCATAGACATCATATACGTATATGATGTCTATTACAGCAGCACCCTCCTTTAGCTCCTCTGAAAACCAAAGCGCACCTCCGGTTCATGTGTGATGATGTATGGCAAGCCGTTTCATAATTTAAGATATCCGTAACGTCATTTTGACCAGTCAGAATGTCAATTTAAGATATCTTAAATGGAAAAGCTGAATAATTCAAGATATCTTTAATTATCTAATAATCTCAAAAGGAATTTTTACTTGTCAAAATTACAATTCAAGATATTTTAAATTTAGTTTTGTCTAGTCATTATTCGCTTTTAAGAAATCTATAATTTAGTTTTCACTAGTCAAAACTGCATATCGCCTATCCAAAAATACATTTAAGATATCTTGAACTATGGTAGCATTTGAGATATCTTTAATTGGAATTATGACTAGTCAAAACTAAATTTAAGATATTTTGAATGGTCATTTTGACTAGTCGTAATTTAATTGTAGATATCTGAAACGGATATTTCAGATAGTCATTAATTCATTCGAGATATCTTGAATTAGACTTAGACTTAGACAGCTTTATTTGTCATTTTGTATGCACAAAGTGCGTACAGAACGAAATTTCGTTTGCATACAGCTTGAAAACTCACAGTAAATTGCACTAATTTTCAGGATAAAGATGCAGCAGCGATTTATATAAACAATGAAATGTAAACAATGTCAAAACAATGTAACAATGTAAACAATGCAGGGGAAATAGACAGTGTGCTATTCACGGTATCCAGGAGAGTATTATTAAAACCGTGTAATATACGAAAGTGGTACAGAGTCCATTTGTGGCTTCAGCAGTTCAGAGTCCATGTTGTGGCTTTGGCGGTTCAACAGTCTGAAGCATATGTGCAAATGTGTAAATGTGCAGTTATGCGAATATGGTACAGAGTCCATTTTGCGGCCTCAGCAGTTCAGAGTCCCTAGCAGTTCAGTCTGATGGCAACAGGGAAAAAGCTTTTGCAGAACCTGGAGGACCTGCAGCGGATGCTGCGGAACCTCTTCCCAGAAGGCAGCAGGGAGAACAGTCCATGGTGGAGGTGTGAGGCTCCTGATGATGTTACGGGCTCGGGACACACAGCGCTGTGATGAGATGTCCTTGATGGAGGAAAGAGGAGCCCCAATGATCCCTTCTGCTGTCCTCACCAATCTCCTCAAGTTCTTTCAGTCGGCGGCACTGCAGCCTCCACTCCACACAGTGAGACAGCTGGTCACAATGCTCTCTATGGTGCTTCTGTAGAAAGTCCTGAGGATTCCTGGGAATATACAAACAAACAAATAAAAAGCTTTGGATGGGTAGTAAAGAAAGAGGCAAGCAGCTTGAGATTGAAAGACTATGTAATAGCCCCAACTGTTCCTATATCGGCAATTCCCCCTTGGATATTTCCTACGCCACTGATCGATTTACAAATACAAAAAATAATGAATAAACGGGGAAAAAATACATCAACTGATATAATAGTACAACAATATTTAAGTAAAGAATATTATTCAGTTCTACAGGTATATACAGATGGGTCAAAGGAGCCAGAGTCTGGAAGAACAGCAGCAGCAGTATACATCCCGACATTTAAAATAAAAATTGCAAAAAGAATATCTAATCATGTGTCAATATTTACTACTGAAGTATTAGCTATCATATTAGCATTACTGTGGATCGAAGAAGTTCAACCATTAAGAACTGTAATATGTACTGACTCAATGGCTGCTCTGAATAGCCTAATAAGTGGAAAATCTGAAACTAGGCAAGATTTAATATTTGAAGTATTACAATGTCTATTTAGAACAAGGCAGTTAGGAATACTGGTATACTTCCTCTGGGTGCCAGCACATGTGGGTGTAGATGGAAATGAGGAAGCGGACAAGCTGGCAAAGAAAGCATTAAATCATCAGCAAAAATAAATGAATGTATTTTTACGTAAATCAGAAATTAAGAGATTGACAACAATTAAAATTAGAAAGAAATGACAAACGATATGGAATAATGAGTCTAAAGGAAGACATTTATATCGGATTCAGGAGTTTATTGGAAAGGAGAGGAAAAGATATGGAAATATGAAAAAAAGATATAATTATTTCAAGGCTAAGAATAGGTCACACTGCATTAAATTACAGTCTTTTTAAAATAGGGAAACATTAAACAGGAAATTGTGACAAATGCGGAGATCCGGAAACAGTGCAGCATATTATTTTTGAGTGTGCTGCATATGTAAGGGAGAGAATGAAGTTAATACAAGAGTTGGGAAGGATAGTTGGGAATTCAATAAAAGTATTGTTAGGAAACGAGACAAGACAGACAAGAGTCAATTAAATATTATTCCAATACCTAAAAGATATAGGAACAATGAATAGGATTTAGTTGAAGAATTTATTTTTTATTTTTTTATTTTTTTTGTGTGTGTTATTGTTTGCTGTTTTCATTGCGTAGTGTTCCAAAATTGTGCACTCCACACCCCAGATCAGTAGGTGGCGGAAATGCACCTTTTACGTTGGCCTGCCAATCCGCCATAAAACAACAGAAGAAGAAGAAGAAGACGAAGAAGAAGACGTCACGAGCTACGTTCGTGCTACATTCGGGTCACGCTGGTAGGCCAAAACAGTACTGTTCTCGCCTACCACTGTGACAAAACGGGTGAATAGACGTGCTTTTACTTCTTTTTTTCGAAGTAAAAAACAATGCCTACGACTTGTTGTGCTCCCGGTTGCAAACAGAGGCATTCCAAGTCGTCGGATGTACGTTTCTTTCGTTTACCGAAGGACAAAGAAAGAAGAAGGAAATGGATAATTTCAATGAAAAGGATGCAGGCCGACAATCCCAATCGACTGTGGGAGCCATCATACCACGAGAGAATTTGCAGTCTGCACTTCAACTCCGGTAAATACAACTTATTTTGCACTAGCCATTGTTCTACCTAAATAGTTCTCTAAATAAAAGGATATATACTTAAGTCAAGACGTAAACGTCCGTTTCGTAATAATATACGTACATGTACAATGTATGCAGTGACGTGCAGTCAGGGGAGGCAAGTGAGGCCAGGCCTCACTTTTTATCATAGAAAGAAATAAAATGTATAATGATGATAACATAATGTAAATTGTGATTCACTCAGTCTTTTTAATTTTTCATCTAATCTCATCAACTTTGATCATATTTTCTTCAAAATCGCAGAATTTTTGGGTATTTTCCATGTAAATCCTTGGTGGCGATTGATAGTGAAGCCGGTGAGGCCGCAGCGAGCTTGGCCTCGCCTGGGATTGCGCAATCCCATGTTAACTGCTGGGCTTCCATTCTGTGAATGCATCTTCCTGTCTCTAGATCATAAATTAAATTGTTCAAACAGTTATGAACTGATTTTCCACAATTTAATATATGTGGATTACTAGTTGTGTTTTGGTCATGAAACTGTGCAGGTAACATGTTTTCGTGTGCTGCTGCGTGATCATAAACGGCAAAGCACTGGTTGTAGGTGAGGCCGGCAGTTCCTTGGCCTCTAGGGGCACCGCTTGTGATCCCAAAACTATAGAGTCACAGCAAGTTATGGATGTTTTATTAGCAAGTTATGCTAAACAAGTAAAGCACTAAAAAGACTCTGAACATTTAGCTGGAACAGGACTGATGAAGGAAGGCTTTCCTCCCTGGCAGTGAGCTCCATTGAGATTGAGAGACTTTTAAAACTGAAGAAGATAAAGAGAACTTTTACTGGAAAATGACCGATATTTTTGTTCAATAAGAGCGCTGCATGGACTTAAATCATAACCTGACCCTAGCCAGATGAATTTCGTTCCGCTTAACTCCGCTTAGCTTCACTCACATACATCTGGGATATCTTCCATAGAGAGTGATTTCTTCAACCAATTTTATTGTCCAGCCAATCAGGATGCAGGGCTGGAGTTTCATAGATGTGACGTAGTGGAGAAGCGACCGTGAGACTGTTTTGATCACTGAGCTATATAATACACTGGAGTGCTAATCACCGTCTGTTTGAACGAGTCGCTTTGAAGCCACCAGCCGCCATATTGGTACTCCCTATTTTCCCCCAGTAACTAGGGAATATGTGCGCTACAGCATCGAATAACGAGGATTTTCTCATGTTCAGGGGGATCTTAAAACTTTTAAAATGTGAAATGCAATATAGTTTTGTTATGTTCTAAAACTATCAAGTACTGAGAAAGTCATGTGCTGAAATATTTTGCATTTTATTCATTTAAATATATATGTTTAACATTTATAAATATATAAATAACAATATACAAAAACATATATTTACATATGTGTATACATATATACATATATACATATACACATACTTATATATATATATATATATATACATATATATACATATATATTTAATATGAATAACATGTAAAATATTTCAGCATCTAATTTCCTAGTAGTTGATAATGTTAGTATATCCACTGTCTGTAGAATTACCTGTGAAATATTTTCACACAGCCAGAAAACTGCTTGTTGTTGCAACCAAATCCTACAGGATTCTGTGAGAGTAGGGAGTAGCAAGATGGCGACCAGTGACTTCAGTTTTTCGGCAAAATCAGCACTCCAGTGTATTATATAGCTCAGTGGTTTTGATTCAGACAACAATGGCGGCTCGCATCGAGGAAGCACGCGTTAACATTGATGCTGCTATTTCTTCTGTGTTGTCCAATCTACCTGATATTGTTTCATTAAAAGAACATCAGAGAACGCCTCTGAAGGCTTTTGTTGGTTAAAACCATGTTTTCGCCCTTCTCCCGACCGGATTTGGCAAGTTTTGTTTTCCGGGGCGCGCCCATGGTGGAGGCGCCCGTGGCGGAGTGGTTAGTGCGAACTAAAGTCCCTTAAATGTCTTAAAAGTCCCTTTAGCGCAAACCATATAGGAGGCCTTTAGTTCTCAACGCTGTCAGCCCGGGATCGACTCCGACCCGCGGCGCTTTGCTGCCTGTCTTCCCCCCTCTTCCTGTCAGCTCACTGTCAATAAAACGCGTGCCACTAGAGCCACAAACGCATAAAACACATTTTTTCCCCTGCGTTGCTCTCACAGCGTCACGGGTTGAAATAGCACGTCGATAAAGATGACAGACAAGTGGCTTATCCAATCATATGCAAGGATTTTTGATAAGGCCCAGCCTTCTGAAACGCCATTCCTATGGATCTGTTCCAGATGGATGAGTAGAGCTAGGCGGAGCGAAATTCATCTGGCTAGGGTCAGGTTTCTTAAATTCTAAGTAGAGGTAAGACAGTGATAATTATTCATGTTTTGTTTTTGTAATGAAATGTGTGTAAGGTGGGTTGTAGTTTTTGAATGTGTTACAGATGTAGAAATCCATCATAACTCAAACTGTTACCAATCAAATGACAAATAATTTAGTTTTATTTTTTTCATCAAAGAATCAATATTTTTTTCCATGTCTCTTGGTGAATTTATTTGGCTCAGTCTCCTTCAGAACTTTGCAATGAGTCTACTCTGTAGATTGTATATATTTGTAAATCTGACTCTGATAGTGTCTTGATCAGTGCCTCACCTGCTATGAACCCTACCGCACATCACTGTATGTATGTCAACCCTCTGGCATGAGTCTGTGAAAATGATTGAGACAACATATCTAGTAACTGAATATATATTAAATTGTTGATTTAGAGCTACTTTACAGTGACTACTCTAAAAGTATTTAGATCTGAGATTTATACTGTCCTGTCCAATATTTTAGGTGAGCCTTCAACAGACGTAAACCATCCCGACTTTGTGCCCACTATTTTCAACTTTACGCCACTGACCAAGTCAACTCCAACATCGTTGGAAAGGTTCGAGCCTGTGGCCAAACGGCGAAGAAGATTGATCTTGACACCCTGTCAAACGAAGGAAAATGTACCGCACAGCCATCAGGAACAAACAGCTGCCCAAGCCTTGTTGGATTTGGCACATCATACCCCATCATACAAAGATTCAGGTTGGCAAGATATTGATGTTAATAATGATATGGTACCTAAACTAAAGAACACTAGTTGTAAAGAGTTAATTATTTAAATTGTAACAATGTTGTATTGTAGTTGTTCAGTGCAGAATTTATTGAACTCATTAAAGAGGATATACTACATTATTTGTCCAATTCTGCAATCTTTGACTTTGAAATGTATTTTTTCAAATAATGGTTGTTTAACTGTAAATTTAAACGGTAAGGCTTTGAACTATACTTAAAAAAGAAAATGTATACATTTCAGGAACAGATCCTGACCCTGACCCTCTTCAGCAGCAGTATGATCAACTACAGAGGGATTACGCAGGACTTCAACAGGACTATCAACGTGTTCTGGATGAAAATCGACATCTCAAGGCCCAACGTGAAGCAAGTTGGTTTACCTACAGAAATCTCAACTACTCAGTAATTAAAAACATTGACAGGACTTCCTACTATGGACTTATTCCAGTGGTTTATGTCCCTTGTGTGTCTTTATCTGAAACCAGTCAGTAAATTGTGTTCTGGTGACATTCTTCTGCTGGTTTTGATGAAACTGAAACTTGGCTGTACCAATAAAGACTTAGCAATACGGTTTAAGGTTGCCCTGACACAGGTGTCTGCGATTTTGAATAGTGTCATACCCATAATGGCTAAACAACTGGAATTCTTCATACGGTGGCCAACAAAAGGTGAGGTGCTGAAGAATATGCCAAAAGTGTTCAGGTGGCGCTACAGGAGAGCTAGAGTAATTATTGACTGTAGTGAGATTTTCATTCAGCGACCTGCGATTTTGAGACATGGTCCAACTACAAGCATCATAATACAGCAAAATTCTTGATTGGCATCACCCCTTATGGAACGGTTAGTTTTGTTTCTTCCAACTGGGGTGGACGAGTGTCCGATAAAGAACTGACCAAACAATCCGGTTTCTATGATAGACTTGAGCCTGGTGATTTGGTGTTTGGCAGATAGAGGATTTCTAGTTGCAGAAGAACTGGCTGCTTATGGGGCATAATTAGCCATGCTTCCATTTCCATTTGTAAAACCATTTGGAATTTTGAAAAATGTTATGCCATTAACACTGTCTCGTCATATTGATTCCGTACTGATCATATGTTGTGCAATTACAAATGTCTTGGCTAAACTGTTGAAGTGACATTTCAAAAAACAAACATATGGGACACAAGCAGCTGTCAACAATTTTGTTTTTGGTAAAGTTGTTGTTATAATAAAGCTCCCACTAGGGGGTGTATTGAGTGGTTCGAGTACATATTTTTATGTATGACTGATGTATTTATATATTCTTTAGTACCAAAATGTTTACCTACCAACTGAACCCCAAATACATTTCAATAAATACAATCACAAGAAGTTTGTATGTTTGCTTTTATTTACATACTTTTATTTCTTAACTTTCCAACAAGATAGAATCAACAAAATCTCAACTTGTAAACTTCTGCTGGATGATAACTGGCACAAGTTCATCTATTGCAAAAGACATACATTTTGAAACTAGCTCCTGTACAAAAGCATGATCATACTTTGTTGTTTGCACATGAACACCTCCGTGTGTAAACACAACAAAGTCACAGAACAGTTTTTTACAAACATACATCTGAAATTGAACTTGGGTGTAGTAGCTCTGGCTCTGTTTTAACACAAGCGAGTCTTTTTCTAAATAAAATGGTTTGTCAACCTCAGGAATATCTTTTACACACAGATCCTTATGTTTGAAAGAATATTTAACTTCAACGAGTCCATCGCCATGCCATGATATACACATGATCGAATGCCATCGGGAGTGGAAACTGTTGGTCAACAACCAGGCCAGTTTGTCTTTCATCCACTTGCTGTACAGCTGCTTGGCTTGGTCTTCATATTTCCGGCCAAACGCCACTGCTTCAACGCTCAACAAATCTTTCTCGAGATGTTGTGTCCTGCAACGTACTGATGTTGTGTGCTATCGTGGCCGTTATTCTTCCCTCACGATGACGCTGCCACAGTAAACTCTGGCTCTGCGTCCTTGTCATTTTCTCCAGGTTGTCGCACTGGTGCTGACTTACTATGAAGTCTTTCAGAAAGTCAGCACATCGGGTTTGAAGATCATCAGCCGAACATTCCTTTGTCTCGGTGTCACGGAAGCGACTCAGCAACTGAAACATATTACATGCAAAATACATTAAAAACTAAAGAATAAATTGTTTTATGGATGTAAAGAAAACATGTGAAAAAACATTCATATCATAACTTTGAAGTACCATTCAAAATAACAGTTCACAATTTAGTTCAAGTATGGGTCTCATAATTTATGGTTTCTTATGAATGTCATACAGTTTTAAATAATTATGCACCTTATTACCAGAGTTTCATATTGAACAATGTAATAGTTAAGATTGCGGCCCGATAAAACACCTTTGGTTTTTATCTTAATAACGAGTCTCGTATAATAAATAATATTCGCTGGGGATTCAAAAGAAATTGTAAACAAAAATAAAAATGTTTTTTTTTGTTTTAAACCTACCGGTGGCAGGTCTTCATCTTCTAAGGCGCTGTCCGACTCTGCTTTCGTAGGACATCCTGCAGTGGGACAGATTCTTCGGGAAGCTTTAAGGGCCCTGTGTTGTTCTGACTCGTCCAGACCAGCCACTTCTACACGTCTCTCTTTGTTGACCTTACGCTTGGCGGTCTTGCCATATTTGGGGTTGATGATATCAATGTCCACAATTTGCTGCGCTGTGACCTGTAATGAAACAAATAAAATCATATTTATGAGAAACAAGCTATAAATAAAAAAATATATATATATTGTCATTTTCAGCACCCTAAAATGTATATGCTGTTCACTCAAATTAAACAATACACTCCATTGAGCCAGGGTAATGTTCACATGTACCTAATAGGCTAAAAAAATTAACATGTAAACTTCATAATTGTGTACATAAGGGAAATTTATGATTAACACTCAATACTAATATATTGAAACCTAACTGCTGGCACACAACAAATAATGAACTTCAACATTTGCATGAGCAAGTTCCTTTACAATACCTTTTTCCGGTTAGAGTTGTTCCAGGCGCAGGCAACGCTTGTCTTTGATTCCTGGTTGAGGCCCAATCTGCCCACTGCTTCGACTTTGAACAAGAGAGCAGCAATGTGACTGTATGCCTCTCCTAAACTGGAAAGGAAATCAACATACATGTAAGCAAAGCCAAACCAAAATGGAACATAGTCCACAGTTAATAAAATGGAGTGAATATATTCTATTACATGTACAAACATTCACTTTGCTTATTTAGTTGGAAATCTGGCCTTTAACCGGTCAAAACAAGATGGTTTCAAATTAAGGGAAGTTGAACACCATCTAAGATATTTTTTCATCCAAATCATATATGTTTAGTTACATGTTAGCACATTTAAACATTGTAGGGGAACAAATATTGATTGAATAAATATATGGAAACATTTTTTGTTCACTTACCCAGCTTTACATGTAAAATGTGCAGCTACAATGTATCCCTGCTTCTTGTTCAGGCACACCCATGGCTCATGTGGCTTGTCGTTGGCCTGTTGGGATGGGGATACCTTTGCTTTCACAAAGCACACAGTCTTATCCTTCTCCAGTATGTTACACATACATGTCTTTTGAGCTTGTCATCTGTCCTGGGCTTTCGGAGTCGACACTGCTATCTCGGAAACTCTCAGCTGTCTGATGACTGTGGGTTGGTTTCTCCCCTTTGTCCTGACAGCCTACTAGCCACTTTTCATTTAACATGTTCTGCAATTCTTGACTCTGTTGCTCCTTTTTTGGCAAAAAATTACTAAAACTAAGTCAGATCCCTGGCTGAATGACCATACCCGTCTGCTCAGACAACAATGCAGACAGCCTGAACGGCGGAGGATAAAGGATAAACTGCATGTATCCCTGGGCTGGTTAAGGGACAGTTTGGCTGCTTACCAGAGAGCGCTAAAGGAAGCTAAGTCCAAATATTTGTCCTCCATAGTAGCTAACAGCTCTCAAAATCCAAGACTGCTATTTAATACTATTGATTCTGTCATTAACCCATGCCCTACTGTCCTGTCCGATGCCTCCACTGCAACTTGTGAGGAGTTTGTCCTTTTTCACTAATAAAGTGGCATATGTCAGGCAGAATATCTGTATTATGAATATGTCTTTTGATGATGTCTGTGCTCCTCCGGCACAGACTGCTGTATTTGAGTGGTTTGAGACCATTTCTTTGTCTTCTTTTACTAAGGTGGTTAGTGGCATCAAAGCCACCAACTGTCCCTTAGATATTATTCCAGCCAAGTTTTTGAAGGAGGTTCTGAGCTCTGTTGGGTCAAGCCTGCTTGTTTTTATAAACACTTGTCTTAGTTCAGGGTCTGTTCCAGCTGCCTTCAAACACGCTATGGTTAGGCCCCTCATAAAAAAAAACGCATCTTGACCCCTCTGTGCTCTCCAATTTTTGACCTGTCTCCCACTTGCCTTTTCTTTCTAAGGTTTTAGAAAAAGTAGTTTTTATTCAACTACGGACATTCTTGGAGACCAATTCTATTCTTGATAAATTTCAGTCTGGTTTTAGATCCCAACAAAGCACTGAGTCAGCACTGTAAAAGGTCCATAATGATATTGCTTTGTCTGTGGACGCTGGGAACCCTGCTGTGTTGGTACTGCTGGACCTCACAGCAGCTTTTGATACAGTCGACCATGCAGTTCTTGTATCTCGCCTAGGGCACGTCGGCATCCGTGGCACTGCTCTCCAGTGGTTTAGGTAATACCTGGCAAACAGCAGTTTCTCTGTCGCGATTGGTGACCACCGCTCCTCAAAGTCATCGCTGCCCTGTGGGGTGCCACAGGGATCTATTCTCGGCCCTATTTTGTTTTCAATGTATATGTTACCTCTGGGATCAATTATAAAAAAGCACAACATGTCTTTTCACTTGTATGCCGACGACTTGCAGATATATTTGCCCATGAAACAAAACGAAAACACTGCCTTTACTAAGCTACTGGACTGCATCACAGATTTAAAGCAGTGGCTGTCACAGAACCTTTTGTACTTAAACGACAGCAAAACTGAATGCAATTTGTTTGGTTCTCCATCTATGTCAAACTTTTTCACCACAAACTCTGGTACTCTGGCCCCCTTTTTTAATTCTTATGTCAAAAATCATAAAAAAAAAATTAATTTTTTTTGGGGGAATTTTTTGCGGCTCTCGTGGCTCGCTTTTTCTGAAAGGCAGACAGGAAGGAGGGTAGAAGAGGGGGAGAGACATGCGGCAAAGGACCGCGGGTTGGATTTGAACCTGGGTCGACCGCGTCGAGGACTAAGGCCTCCGTATATGGGTCGCGCTACCTTTGAAAATGGGTTCAAATTTGACAAACAGATTAGCTCTGTTGTCAGCTCAAGCTTTTTTAAACTCCGTCTTTTGGCCAAAGTCGAGTCCTTTCTTAGTCAGCAGGATCTCTTTCATCAGTTCAAGAATGGATTACTGCAATGCCCTTTACGTTGGCCTCGGTCAGTCATCAATTTCTCGTCTCCAACTTGTACAGAACACGCTGTCCGATTTTTAACAAGCACGTCCAGATGCGAACACTTTACCCCTGTGCTGTCGTCTCGCCACTGGCTTCCAGTCTGTTTTAGAATTGATTTTAAACTCCTGCTGTTTGTTTTTAAAGCCATTTATGGCTTGGCCCCCTCTTATTTGTCTGAGATTTTAACTTTTCAAATAGTGGCAGAGCCTTGCGCTCCTCGGGTCAGCTTCTGTTAGAGGTCCCTAGGTCAAGACTTAAGGCCCGTTTACACTACACTTTTTTAACCGAGCCAAGACCAGTTCGAGCTCGGTAACCGAGATAACTCTTGTGTGTAAACGGTCAGCAGACTGAACTGGACCGCGCTAAACATAACCGGACCGCGCTAACTGCAGACCAGTTGCTGAGTAGGTCTCGGCCTGGTTTTTTTTCTGGCCTGGTTATCTGATAAAGAGCGCATGAGCAGACCGCGTCATCCGCTTACAATCAGCTGACTGTCCGCAGGTTTTTCGGCGTGTCTGGCTGCACGTCCCGATTCACTCTCCATTCAGACAAATTTCAGACATTCATAAAAATACTAGCTTCCTTACCGTGCCACACGGTTTCCAGAGATGATTCTGCTTAGCAGTGTGATGAACCTCAGTGTCTGTTGTTGTTTCCTGCGTCTGTAAATCCTTATTAGACGTTCGTTTGTCTTATCCACGTCCCAAAAGCCGACTCTGTCTAACCATAACATCCTGAATGTTACGGGCGCCGCCATTTTGATTCGCTCGGTCCCGCCTTCAATTCCAGAGAGCGGTAGTACCGCAGACCGCCACTAGGAGGTGAGGAGCAACCAAGGAGCCGGGATAGTGTGGTGTGTAAACGGTCGTCTTGGCTTGGTTAACTGATCCAAGCTCAGACTGGTCTCGGCTCGGCTCGGTTAAAAAAGTGTAGTGTAAACGGGCCTATAAACAGTGGGGCGATCGTTCTTTTGCTGTCGCTGCTCCCACACTGTGGAACAAACTACCCCCTGACATCCGCACCACTACTGATCTCAGCCTTTTTAAAACAAAGCTTAAAGTCTAACTCGCATGTAAAATGTATTTTAACACAGTTGCATTCAAATAGACACCAGAGTAAAGAAATGTATATTATATGTGAATTATGTGCGCCGTTTGGAAGTAATTTCGATAAAACTTGCTGTATATGCAAATGAGCCCGACCATTCCTCAATCGGCTGATCCGGTATGTGACGTCACACACAGAACGAGTACCGTGCATCCGGCAATAACACTGTCTGCAAACACTGCGACTTTCCTCGCTCGTGAAGTGTGAATTGCATAAAACACTTTTGTCACTGCCGGCAATCCAGTCCTTTGGCGTTTCTTTTATGATTTTATCCCATTTCTTTCAGACCTTTTGATCCACCGACCAAGTATGTAGCGATACTTTCTGGCCTGCACTAGACTGCGGTTAAGTTGGTTTGACATTGGACATTCAAGTTCCGCGGAGTCAGCGGAGCACTCTGGACAAACAAAAATCAAATCAGATTTGTTGACGGTCCCACCGCGTATGGGAGAAGAGAGAAGCTGAGAGACGCTGGCCGAAATCGGAGTCCTTCAACCGGATCAATTGTGAGCTAGATCCCGCTGACTCCGCGGAGCTTGAATGTCCAATGTCAAACCAACTTCACTGCGGTCTGCACTAGGCCTATAAGCGACACTACAGCCACCAACTACGCACCTAGAAGGCATTTTACCTTGTAATTAGTTTGGCGATATTTTTTATAAGCGCTTGCTCAAAGTACACGTGAATCCGCAGATTTGGTGTGTGAAAGAAGATCCCGGGAAACATACATATATATCCTGGTTCACCATACCGGTTGTACAATGCAAACAATGTGTGTTATTATGCAAGTTTGATTCGCGCATTCTGGGTGTTCTTAAACTGACGTCACACTGTTGGAAATGGCCGATCGTAAACGGAGGCAGCACTCAAACGCGAAATACCATAATCAGTGTAAAAAATGTGCGATATTTCATATTTAAACTTCGTTTGAACACTTTTGATACATGAAAATTCAAAGTTTACCTTGTTCTGGAAGTTATTCAACGGTTTTCAGGATATTTCTTCGGTACAAGACATAGACTTTAAGACCCACTTTTTTTAAATTAGCATTTAATTCTGACCTGGGTAATACGGTCTCTTAGTTGTTCCTCCTTTTGTCTGTTCCTTTCTATGTATTTTTTAAATGGCTTTTAACGTCTAGCAGCACTGGCAATATTGTACCATCAACTTACTTTTATAACAATCTTGTCATACGTTATCTAAAGAAGAAAAATGCGTTGAGAACTCGTGTCCTTTGTTTTCGTCCACCATTGTGTTCGCCTTTTGCCTACCAGTCCGCTGGAGTTACTGCAAAAGGTGATTTTATATGGTATGGACTTTAGAGGGCTGAGTAGTTATACACGCTGAGGCTTTTAGTTTTTTTGTCCTATTTGTTGTTTGCTTCGCAATAAAATACATAATCCATCTTCAAAGTTGTTCGGTTGTTCTGTAAAGAAATGAAAGCAAACTGTGAAACAATGCACTTTATTCCCACGTTGAGAGGAAACTGAACATGAAAAAGGCCGGGGTGGTTAAATACTTTTGCAAGGCACTGTGTGGAATTTACTTTTCTAAACGAAGACTGCATATAGCATCGAAGTATTCAGGGAATGTTGGCGGAATAGAAACGTTTTTGTTTGTATGACCTTCAGCCTTTTGAATTGTTTATATGGGTGGATGTGTGTGTGAATTGTGTGTTTTTAAATGTTCTTTTTTGTTACTACATTCTATCCCTACTTGCTTTATTCTATTTTCTATCTACATTTTATTATTTTGCTATATCTTAATCATGCAAAGCACTTTGTATTGTCTTGTACTGAATTGTGCTATATAAATAAATTTGCCTTGCCTTGCCTTACTCCAAGTAGGAATCCCACTCTTCTTTAAAATATTGAATCAATTCTTCATTCTTAAGCAATGATGTATCAAGTTTCTAGCTTTTGTTTTGTGGGGTTACTTTTTTTTATTGATTAGGGTTAAAAAAAACTGGAGCATGATCACTGAAAGCAATAGGATGAATTACAGCATCTGAGATATCAGACAGCAGCGAGCTGCCGATTAAAAAATAGTCCAAATGAGAGTAGGAATGATGGACATTTGAAAAGAAAGTATAGTCCTTACTGTTAGGATGAAGTGATCGCCATGCATCGCAAAGACCAAAAACACTCATGTATTGTTTGACTACATTTAATGACTGCCAACTGCGCTGAGTCCCTGTTGTATTCAACCTGTCTATTTCCTCAATTAGACCAAAGTTGAAGTCACCCCCAACATTTAGAGAACAATCCCCGTGTTTTGAAAGTGCATGGAAAAGTTTGTGGAAGAATGAGGGTTCATTAACATTTGGACCATATATACTGACAATACATAACTTCTGGTTATGAATAACAATTTTAATTATTATGAATCTACCTTCAGGATCTATTATTTTTTCTAATATTGTAAAACTAACGTTTTTGTGGATTAAAATTGCTACTCCTCTCTGTCTAGAGTTATAGCAGGCAGCAAACACATTGGGGAACTCAGGTGAGTTAAGATCACTTACAGTTGTATCTGATTTATGGGTTTCTTGCAATAAGACAACATCTGCCTTTAATATGGTAAGCTGGTAATTTTCTTTTAAAGTTTGTTTCTCTCTGGGACCATCTCCATGCACATTCCATATCACAAAGCTTAGATTTACCATAGATGTGAGTGAAAAGCTGAAGTTGAAAAGTGCGTGTCCCGATATAAATATATATACACTCAACAAAAATATAAACGCAACACTTTTGGTTTTACTCCCACTTTTATGAGATGAACTCAAAGATCTAAAACATTTTCCACATACACAATATCACCATTTTACCTCAAATATTGTTCACAAACCAGTCTAAATTTGTGATAGTGAGCACTTCTCCTTTGGTGAGATAATCCATCCCACCTCACAGGTGTGCCATGTCAAGATACTGATTAGACACCATGATTAGTGCACAGGTGTGCCTTAGACTGCCCACAATAAAAGGCCACTCTGAAAGGTGCAGTTTTGTTTTATTGGGCGGGGGGGCTGGGGACTCAGAAAACCAGTCACGATTTGCAGATCTAGTGTGATCTGCGTCTAGTAAACCGCTCCGCTTTATATTCCTCTTGATGAGCCCTTTAGAGCTTCAGATGGTGGAACAGCCCTGCCAGTCATGCCTTGCAGCAGGGAAAGAAAGAACACACAACTAAATCTGCGTCAAGCCCAGTGTATAAGACAGTCTACGTTTTTTCCATACACACATTCCAATTCTTCATTTATTTGGTTTAAATTGAGTTCTACGTAATGGGTTAGTTCTGATGAAAGTTTTATATTGTAGTTAATATTTCCCGTTCTTTATTAGAGAACCCTGTGTCATCACAAAATGTTGCTGCAGCATTGAAAATGGTAACCAGGATTTTTCTAAGTATCGGTATCGAGTTAGACATTTTTGTATTGTGACAACAATAATCAATAGACGTGTAAAGCTGGTAGACACTGCAGTGAAAAGGAGATCCTATTAGGTAATTTCATAAGCACAAATTAACAAAAATCCATATTACAACTTTAATCAGATGAAAAGTATCACATGGGTTCCAAAGAATCTAAAGTGTTTAACTTTTAATTTGGCAATAAGAATGAAACCAAGAGTCACAGAATCACAGTCAGAATCATCCATGCATTTTCTAACACGTCTATCCCTCGTGGGGTCGTTAGGGGTGCTGGTGTCTATCTCCAGCTGTCAATGGGCGAGAGGCGGGGTACACCCTGGACAGGTCGCCAGTCTATCACAGCAGTCAGAATCAACTTTTTTTTTTACACGCAGTCAAGGAATTTGATTTTGGTTCCACTTTGTTCTTAATGAAGATATTTTAACTATAAATATATAAAAAGTGAAAATAAGAATTAAAGTTTTTTCTTAATATAAAGTGTTTAATTTAGTGGGTTTTTTTTGTTTGTTTTTTAACCAAAAATGAAGATAAGGTTAAATTAGTGTAATGCAATAGAATTCAGACTTTTGAGATACAATAAAAAGCACATGAAAAAGTTAAATGTGGTTTCAGCTTTACTTCCGCTGCTCCCTTCCTGTGTTTTCATCTTTCCTGTCTGCACCTCCCTCCATCTGTGCCTTATGGTCTCCATCGACCCCTACGCTGCCATCCATCCGGACCCCTCCTCCACTCAGACAGCGAGCTGGGTTCAGTGAGGGCGGTCACTGTCAGGTGCTGTTTGAGAAATATGCAGGTTTTTTTTTCAGTAGCTGGTGAGCCAATGAATAGCACCTGACAGTTTTCACACAATATGTTGCATTCCACATGCAGAAATGCCTGTTGTTGACTAGTTTGTTCCTAATCTTAAGAGGTAGCCTAGTCCTTTACTTCTATCTTGACTTTACTTTTAAACATGCTGATGTCCTGACTAGGAAAAGTGAAGATTTAGGTAGATCCCTTTGGAGTCGCAAAGACTTGTAGAGCTTAAACTCTGCGTTTGATAATAACCTGAGCCTGCTATCAGTTGATATTTTAGGTAGTTTTCTGAGGGGATACTACCCCCACCCCTGTCTGCACTCACTAACCCCATGTAGAAGAGATGGACAGAGCAAAGAAAACACGAAGGGGGTTGGGAAGACTGCTGGCCACCGCGTTGTTCTCAGTCACTCAGTGTGTGTACACACCACACACACACACACACACACACACACACACACACACACATGCACTCACCCCCCCCCCCCCCCCCATACACATACTGACACAGCAGCAATGTGAAGCAGTACATTGTTGTTAAGTAAAATGTTTATGAAGGAAACACTAATCAAATTAAGCTACAAGACTTAAATTAAAAAAAAAATTATTTAAAGGTATTGTTGATGATCTTTTTCGGCTTCACATTCTGGGGGATCACCTTAGCTATTGGTTGTCCCACATGCCAATCATTCTGACGTGCTCACGTAATGCCAGTGTGTGTTCTCGTTCCTTGCCAGTTTCCGCCTGCTGGCTTTGAATATATGCCCTTCTAGTGTTTATGTCTCCAGTTAGCTTCAGTTCAAGCCGTTCATGGCTGAGAGTTGCAAGAAGCAAACTGTCTGACGTTTATGAGAAAAAGAGGAAGGCTTCAGAAAAAAGGACTAAGACCAGATATGGGAGATTTTTTTCACGAGACCCCCCTGAGGAGTGGAAGAGCAGGTAGGATGCTATTGCGTATGTACAATTATTCAAAAAGGGATTTTGCCTACATTTCCAGAAAAATTTAACTCTACCTTCAAGGTAAAGAAAGATACATTTATTTGACACACACATCTCTGGTTCGTAAAGATTTTAACATGTACAAATATGAATTTTGGGAATTGTTAAGGTTTTAAATTGAGGAACTTTTGACTTTCCATTCAACCTGGGTGGTCCATTGCTTGTTTTACATGTTTAGAATTTAGCTCCAAGTGTCATTGACCAAATCTTCCTTCAATGGTTCAAGATCTGGATCAGTATCTTTTATTCATGGATACTCACATCTTGCCCAGATACTGTGTGCAGAGGTGAAAACGCACCTGGTAGTAACCTCAGTCTAAATAGAGTTACGAAACAGCTCAGCCATTAAGGTTCTGACGATCATCTGGACCATTACTGCAAGGACATTTATTTTACATGGCAACAAATCTAAGTCAACATTATGATACAAAATGTGATGTCAAACATGGTTATGTGCTTGTGAAAAGGAAGTCATTAAAAGCATATTTCCCTTTTAAATGTATATTAAGTTTCAAGAGCTAATAAAAAAATCCTTTGGTCATGATCAAGCTCAGAATTCTTGTGTTCAAAACTGGTAAAAAAAAACTCCCTAAAGGTAAAGTTTAATTTGATTCAGTTAAATTTTATTTGCATAGCATCAATCCACAACATGTCATCTCAATGCACTTTACAAAGTAATTTCAGTCAAATCATAGACCGATTGGTTAAAAGTTTTCTATCTAAGGAAACCCAGCAGATTGCATTGAGTCATCGACTTGCAGCACTCACTCCTCCTGGATGAACATGTAGCCAGAGGGGAATGTTGCATTGTGTCAATCTAAAAAAAGGTTGAAAAATAAAACAACTGGACTTTTATTCTGAAGCTGAAGACGTTTCGCTTCCCATCCAGGAAGCTTTCTCAATTTAAAATGTGTGGAGTACTGTCGAGCTCCAAGCTTTATAGACCTGCCGGTGAGACCTCGTGAAATTTTAGATTCACATGAAGATTCACCTGGA